>NC_043701.1:162797495-162858831 GCF_006229205.1 Suricata suricatta
TTTGTGTATGGTGTAAGAAAGTGGTCTAGTTTCATTCTTCTGCATGTTGCTGTCCAGTTCTCCCAGCACCACCTGCTAAAAAGGCAGTCTTTTTTCCATTGGACACTCTTTCCTGCTTTGTCAAAAATTAGTTGGCCGTACATTTGTGGGCCCAGTTCTGGGTTCTCTATTCTATTCCATTGGTCTATGTGTCTGTTTTTGTGCCAATACCATACTGTCTTGATGATGGAAAACAGTCTGGAGGCTCCTCAAAAAACTATCCATAGAACTCCCCTATGACCTAGCAATAGCACTGCTAGGGATTTACCCAAGGGATACAGAGGTGTTGATGCATAGGGGCACATGTACCCCAATGTTCATAGTAGCACTGTCAACAATAGCCAAAACAAGGAAAGAGCCTAAATGTCCATCACCTGATGAATGGATCAAGAAGATGTGGTATACATATACAATGGAGTATTACATGGCAATGAGAAAGAATGAAATCTGGCCATTTGTAGTAAAATGGATGGACCTTAAGGGTGTCATGCTAAGTGAAATAAGTCAGGTAGAGAAGGACAGATACCATACGTTTGCACTCATAGGTCTAACAGGAGAACAGGAGAAACCTAATGGAGGACCATGGAGAGTGGAAGAGGGAAAGAGAGTTGGGGGGAGAGGAGGATGCAAAACCTGAGAGACTATTGAATACTGAAAACGAACTGAGGGTTGAAGAGGTAGGCAGAGGGGGAAAAAGAAGTGGTGTTAATGGAAGAGGGCACTTGTGGGGAAGAGCACTGGGTGTCATATGGAAACCAATTTGACAATAAACTATTTTAAAAATAATAATAATAAATAAAAGAAAGCTAATGTAGATAATCGGTAGGTACTTGGGAGTGAATCTCCAAGGGCAGTGAGCCAGTCTCCTGGGCAATACCAGAAATAAAGTATAACCTCATTCTGAGTGTAGAGCAACTGATGACCATGGTCTCTTCCATCCAATCCCCATGCTGTCTGCCTTGTCAGCTTTGGCATTTAGAATGAGGGCAGGCATAGTTCACCCTGGTTTGATGTCACTTGTGGTGTGATTTCCTGGCTTTCAAAGTCTATCAATGATAGGTACTAGTTGTTTTCAATGCTTCTGACATATGACAGACCTTTTGTTTTTCTTGTCCTTTTCTGTGCCTTGTCTGACTTCTAGTTGCCCAGTCCCCTGGTATGGGACTTTTAACTTATGCTTCTGTAGAGTCCGTGTCAGTGAATTAGGGCTCATTTCCTTCTAGGTGCCCAAGATTCCTTCCTGTCCCTGCTCTGCATGTTTAAAGAAAGCCAGCAATGTCAATGGCAGGATAAACAGCAGCTCCTGGCTTTTCCAATTATTTCCTTCTCAGGCAAACCCTGTCACACTTAGTAGTCTGGTCAGCCTTCTGCTCTTCTGAGACTCTTCTTCACCCATTCTGATAAGGACCTCAGGTTTTCTCCTGTGGCAAATTTATGCCTCTCTCCAGCACCTGTTCCCTGCTACCTTTCTGCCGCACTCCTAACCAACAAATTTATTTCATTGTTTAGCTACGTCTCTACTCGTTGTCAATAAATTACTTTTCCCTGGCTCAACCAGGTCCTTCTGTTTTATTTACCACCTTTTGGGGTCATCCTCTTAATTATTCTGGCTGCTCACTGACTGGGCTTCCTCCCTGTTATTTGTCATGGACTCCAGTATAATCTTCTTTCTTCTCTCCACCCTCTTCATTCTTATCATTGTTTTACACACTTGTAACTGTCAAATCAGTTCAGTTTTATAAGCTCACAGGTTCTCTCAATGACATTCCTCCCAAATAGCCATAGAGGGAAAGGAAAAAAAAAAAAAAAGCATACAGCTCTTCTTAGTATTCTTCAGCCACTGGCCATTCCATCATCAAGCAATTACTGAGATTCATCTGGGTGTAGCCGCCCCCCCCCCATCCCCCCGCTTTGGGGATGAGCTGTGGTGATGGGGAATGCAGACAGGGTCTAGATTACCAGAATTCTCTTTTATAGTAAATTTGGGACCATGCAGATTCTTGAGCTGTAAAATGACTTTGTGCTCACAGCTATGCTTTAGGAAGGTGGTTTTGACACCACTTTGATCCCTGGACTGTGGAGGGAGGATCTCTGGAGGTGGGCAGTAAGTTCAGGGAGCATTACAGCAATCCAGGCAGCCTATGATGTGGAACTTGGGTTGTTTAGAAGGAAGGAAGGAAGTACCAATGCAAGAGGTATTCCATTAAAAATTTTTTTTAATGTTTATTTGTTTTTGAGAGAGTGAGGGGGGAGGACAGAGCACGAGTGGGGGGCAGGCAGAGAACGAGGGAGACACTGAATCTGAAGCAGGCTTTAGGCTCTGAGTTGTCAGCACAAAGTCCAAAGCAGGGCATGAACCCACAAATCCTGAGATCATGACCTGAGCTGAAGTCTGACGCTTAACTGACTCAGCCACCCAGGTATCCAGCAAGAGGTGTTTCTGAAGCACAGCTGACAGGACCTGGCCACAATTACTGGTGAGGGAGCGGACACTCATGATGATTGTAACACTTCTGACCTGGGCAAGTCAGAGGGTTTGCGCCCATTACAGAAGTGAGAAATGGAAGAAGAGAAGGAGGTGGGGGTGGAGAGAGAGGTGTGGGAGTGCTCTGGTGGGGGATGTGCCCAGCTCAATGTTAGCAGTCTGGAATTGCAATGGCCCTGCTTCATCACTCGGCATTTGGAATGCGGGACTGGAGCTCACAGGAGAGACTGGTGTGGACTGCGTTTTGAGAGTCATCCAAAAGGAAGTGGGAGGAGAACCTGAGAAGGAGCCGTATGCATAGTAAGAGGCAGCTAACACTGCAAACAGCGGGTGTGGAACCCCAGTGTGGTATGGACAGTACCTGTGGGCTGTGGACATCAAGCAGAGGGAGCACTGTGTCCAGGAGCTGTTAGCAAGCACTTTCTCAAAGAGCTGAGCTTTCCTCTGTCATTGCTTCTCATGCCATTTATATTTTTTTCTTCCTTTTCAGTGTTTTTCCATATCTGGACACTATTTTCATTTACCTTAATAGACTTTAACCTCAGTGTTTTCCTTTCTTTCCATTTGTCATTTAAAAAAATGTTGTTTTTTTTTTTTTTTTGAGAGAGTAGCACACTTGAGTGGGGGAGAGGCAGAGAAGGAGAGAAGGACAGGATCCGAAGCAGGCTCTGCACTGATAGTAGAGAGCCCAGTTGAGAACTTGAATCCATGAACCATGAGATCATGACTCAAGCCCAAATCTATAGTTGGATGCTTAACCAACTGAGCCACCCAGAAGTGCCTTTCTGTTTGTCCTTAAGTCTGAAAGTGGAAAGAAGTGGAGCATAAAGGAAGAACATCAGGGGTGAACTTGTGTCTTTTCCTCAAAGGCTGTGAGTAATGGCCTTTCTTTGCAAAGCTTGCTGGGGAGCAGAAATGAAATCAGAAATGCCTACTTATTTCCCACTAACACCAAGAAGGAGGATAATTGAATGAAAGTGTTGCAGAGGCCTGGATACACTTTGCTTTCATAAGAGCTGTCAGGTACCATGTGTCCTTTTTCTTTGTCCAGAGGACTGGTTTCTCCAGCGTCTCTCTGCCCTCACCCTCCTTTCCCGTCTCATTCTCTGTATCTGAGTCTCAGTCTGTAGAATTGTAGAATTGAGAAATGAGTCCCCTTCCTCAACCCATCTCATCTCTTCTCATTCCCACTGCTCCGACTCATGGCTTTGATGGCAAGCCAAGGGTTCCCTGTGCTCGCTGCATGCATGTTTCCATGCCTGAGCATACTTACACATGTGTTGGAGGTAGACTTTGGGATGCTGTCTCTGCCTGTGAGCTTTGCCAAGGCCATTGAATTAAGCAGGCAATTTCCTCTCACTTTGTCTCTCTGTAAATTTCCCAACCATATGGTATGAGGAGAGTTCTTGGATTATAAATAAACAACACTGCTCATAAATCTCAGGGTTTTTGTTTTTCCCTCCAATGGGAATAAATAGAAACCATAGATTTGTAACTTCAGAAAAATGTGTTGGAGAAGAAGATAATGTCTTTCTCTGTCTCTAGGTATATAAATATTCCCCTCACCCCATTTCTTCTTAAGCAAAATCTCTTTTTACTGAGAGTCATCTTTTTGGCTGTAATTCATTTATATTTTATTGCTACCATTTTCCAACCTGAAGGTAAACTGTTGCTTTAGGCAACATGTATATAGCCACATGGGCCTGGCCAGATTGCACTGACCAGATGGGTTTGGTGCATCTTTTTCCCTGCTGGAAATGTCAGTTTCCTTCTTTACAGGATACATGCTTCCTCACTGGTCTTGTGGCAAAAAAAGTGAACTGGTGGATGCTTTTGCATTCACTTCTGGAAGAAGCCCAGCTTGGGCACCTTGCATGTCTATCCATTGGGCAAGCTGTAGCTTGGCCATTCTTAAACTGCAGATCTTTTTAAGGCATGAAGAATCACAGCATTTGGCAGCACTTTTGTTTGCTTTCCTACTACTAAAGCTCCAGTGAATCACATGAGCATGCCAAGCACCAAGGACAGATGCCAGGATGGCAACCTGGGACTGTGGTGGTGCAAGCAAGGGATAGTTCATGGAAGACATGGCTCAAAGTGTGAGTGCAGATTTTGGTCTAGGAGGAAAGCTGAGTGTTGGTGCAGGTAGGTCAGCAAAAGGTAATGGGAGCTTATAGTTGGGAGGGGGCAGGTAGGCAGCGACCATTGGGCAGGGGTCAGCAGACTGTGACCCATACACCAAATCCACACTGCCTCCTGTATTTGTGTAGCCTGTATGCTAAAACCATTTTTACATGGTTGAAAAACAAAAATAATACTACATTGTGATACCTTAAAAACAAGAGGAATTCAAATTTTACTGTCTATAAACAAAGTATTATTGGAACTTAAACATGCCCATTGTTTATGTATTGCCTAAGACTTCTTTGGTGCTACAATGACAGAGTTGAATAGCTACCCCACTAAGCATAGAGTACTTGCTCTCCAGCCCTTTACAGAAAAAGTCTATTGTCCCCTGGCCTAAGGCATTAGGAATTACGATCAGAATGGTAGAGAGCATATTTTGGGGAGGCACTAGGAGCTGCCATACAATATGATATATCATCATCATCATCATCATGTTGGTTAGGGGAAGATCAGTTTATTTTCTATGCAGACCTGAGACAATGACTCATTCCCTGAAAATGTCAACACAAGGTCAGCTTTGTCGAGCTTTGGGAGACTAGGTTAGTCTTTCAGAAGGAGTTTGTTTAAGGGATATGTGAGTTCATCATATTTCATTTCAAAGTAGGTTCTTGTGCTCATACCAAGTAATTTAATATAAAATAATTCACATAAAGGCATTGAATATTCAGTACCTTGCCCAGGATTTTGTCTTTTCCAACAATCATCTCATTGAATACATTTTTTAACCCAAAAAATGAACATCAAAACATGGAACTGAAGGTACTGGAAAGACTGTTGAGGAATAATTTTGAGATGGGGTGACTTCATACATCATAACATGTCCAGCCATTAAGATCAGTTCTACTAAAACCTGCTAGATTCTTCAAAAAGCATCTTATAGATAGATGAAGTTAGTAATTTACTTTTTCTTTAAGGGAAATATATTTTTCACTCTGGAAAGCTATGTTAAATTCCAAGATCTTAATTTTTTTGGTATTGTTCCCCCACAACTGACTTAATAGTTCTCTTACCCATTATTTTATAGTTTGATAAACTATGGGATGATATAGTAACTTTAGAGGTCAGTGATGGAAGCTAGGAAGAAAATGATTTCATCTTTCTCTTGTGAGTACAGAACTTAGTCTTCCTTGCAAGTGAAGCAATCGTTGGGTATTCTGGGAATGGAATGCTTTGAGCAGGTCCTGCTCTGGTCCCCATGAGTTGGAATTGGTTGCCTGGTGTAGTCCCACTCATGCCAGCCAGTCAAGATATCTGTAGCCCATACTGACTTCTCATATTCCATCCAGCTGGTTCATTCTAGTGGAGGGGGAAAATAGAGGGCTAGATCTCTTAGGCTGCACATCTCTTCATTAGCATCACTGAGAAGCTGTTTTAGAGTTGGGTTGTAGTGGCCTGTAATGAAGGCATCTATGTGTCTCTTTGGCTCAGAGAAGTGTTTCATGGGAGCTAATGTAACATCTGGAGAAAAACTTGACTTCTCAAATAAAATAGACCTGGTTTCAAACACACACTTTGCTATTTACCAAATATGTGAACTTTAGCAAGTCACTTAGCCTCTCTGAGCCTAGTTCATTCATTCATTTGTTCCTTCCTTCCTTCTTTGGCCATCTAGAGTCTTTTGTGTTTTTGTAAAAATTTTAGGATTATTTTTTTCTATTTCTGTTGTAAAATGCTATGTAATTTTGATAGGGATTGTATTGAATCTGTAGATTTTTTTTGGATGGTATGTGCATTTGAACAATATTACTTCTTCCAGTCTATGAACCCAAAATATCCTTCTATTTATTTAGTGTACTCTTCATTATCTTTCATCGATGTATTATAGTTTTCAGTACATTGGTCTTCTACTTCTTTACTTAAATTTATTCCTAAGTATTTTACCCTTTTTGATATAATTATAATGGGTTGTTTACTTAATTTATTCTTCTGATAGTCTGATTTTGGTTTGTAGAGACACACCCAATTTTTGTATATTGATTTTATATCCAGAAACTTTACTGAATTAATTTAGTAGCTCTAACAGTGTTTTGGTGGAGTGGTTAGTATTTTCTCTATATAAGACATATGTCATCTGCAAACATGGAAGATTTTTCTTCTCCAATTTGGATGCCTTTTTTTTTTTTTTTCTCCTTCCCTTAGTGTTCTCGCTAGGGCTTCCAATACCATTTTGAGTAAGAGTTGTGAGAATGGCCGTCTTTGTCTTGTTTCTAATCTTAAAGGAAAGCTTTTAGCTTTTTACCATTGAGTAATAATCTGTAATTTCATTAGCTGTGGGCTTATCACATATGGTCTTTATTGAGTTGAGGTACATTCCTTCAGAACTCAGTTAGTTGGCAGTTTTATTTTTTAAACCTGAAAGGATGTTGAAAGGACCTAGTTTCTTCATTTGGAATATTGGGATAAAAGTGAAAATTCCTATCTTTTTTTTTTTTAAATTTCTATCTTAATACAGAGTGCCAAGCAATTGACTGGTTTGTTTCCCTTTAATTTGGTGTTTTGAGCACCTAGAATAGTGTCAGAAAAGTTAAAGGCATTGCATAAATATTTGGCAAATTAATAGGTTAATCAACAAATTATGTTCCTGTTCTTTTGGTGAGTACGATGTATTTCTAGGTGTTTTCATTGAACTCAGAATCTTCTTAGGAGCAAGAAATCATTAACTGGTCAGTCTTTGATATAAAAAGGCAAAATTCTAATTTCAAAATTCTGAAGCCTTACCATCATGTTTCCATGGCAGAGACTGAATAGGTATTTACTACACTTATCTTCATCCAGGACAAACAACTAGACTAACATTCTTTCCTTTAAATACAGCCATAGGACTGAATCCTGGCCCATAGAAAGAGGCTGGAAGTAATAGATGCCACTTCCATACCTGGTAAAAACACCTCTTATATCATTCTCTCTGCTCACTCCTTTCTTCTTCCACCAATTCAGGTGAGGATTCCGAAGATCTATAGGATAGCAGAAACTTGATTTGAAAGGAGCCTGGGTGTGTGAAACATTGTATTGAGTCAGAGCCTCTGCTCTGCCCTTTACCTCCCTGCCAGTCCATGTTGCACTATATGTGAACAAGAAATACACTAACACAGTGTTAAGTCACTGAAATGTGACTAAATGTTGCCGTTTGCTACTGCAGTTTGCTACTTTGATGTGATGCATACAATCTCTGAAATGCGTATCTAGCCCTTTCACTCCTACATTAACTTTGTTCTCTAGCCAGAATGTCTATTTACTATTCCCAAGATACGCTGTGTTTTCTCAGCATCTAGCATAGTGCCCTTCACGCCATAGGCACTCAGTAATAAACATCTGTTGATTGATTTCTGGGTCAAAGAATGAAACACCAGTTTCCTATAAAATGTAAGTATGTTTTATGTTAGATCTGATATTTCAGAGGAAATATGCATTTGAGTATGATTCTCTACTGTAGGATTTCATGTGCAGCTTTTAAACATAGTTCAGTTACTTAGAACATTAAAACTAACAGTAAAGTTACATAACCCTTTCAGGGAGATTCTTGCCATATAAAAGGAAAATATAGCCACAGAGAATCCTGGAAGTGTTAGAATAGCCTTGCAGATGGGCTCTGACCAGGAGAGAGGCTCCTAGACCAGAATATGTGAACTGGCAGTGAATGTTAGTGGCCCAAAGAAATAGAGCATCTATGCCAGATATTTCCATAATGGAAACAGCTTATCTTTTCCACCATTTTAGAAAGCCTCACCTAACTTTGCTTTTGCACCCGATGGATTGCATGACCAGTGTTGAAAACCCAGAAAATGACAACTACTTCACTTGCTGCTGCTTATACAAAACAGGTCAAGAATTGGAGGGGAAGTGAATTTTACTCCTGGATGGAGGTTGTATAGGGACAGAGATCTGGAGTTGCCTAGAGTTGTTCTCTTTCATCCATCAGACATCCTTGCCATCTTCTTCATGCTAAAATTATTATAACATTAAAAGACGTTTGTTGAGTGTTATGTGCCAAACCTTTACCCATCTATCGGCTGTTGCAGGAGAGGTGGTGGCCATGTGTGGGGGGAGGGGGTGAGAGACTTTACCTGTATTAGGCTTTCCCTGGAGCCACATTATTGGCTTGCCTGCCACCCCTTGACTATATTTCCTTCCTCTCTTTTGGTAGGTTTTGCCTAAGAGCACTCTTTCAATAATTTTTGAGCTTCCAAATCCCAGACACAGGCTCTGCTTTTAAAGAACCCAGTCTAGGATGTTTGTCTCCTATCTTAGAGTCAATTTATAATCTATGCTAGAGGTGTTAGCCCCACTCTTCTTCCTACCAATGGTGACACTATTCTCTAAGGCTCTTGGGTGGCTTGGAATCTTTGAGTTATCATCACCAGCCCCTTCTCCTTCATCTCTGCCCCCTGTCCGGGAAACAGATCATGCTTCTTCTCTGTGTTCCTATTTCATTTCTTATAACCTACTGCCATCAGCCTTGTGAGACAAATTGCTAATAAGTATTTCTGCCTCCAGGAGGACATGCTTCACTGATCCATCATACACATCACCAAAAGATTAGTCTTTCCAAACAGGCATCTATCATGTCCCTGCCCTATTCAAAAGACTTTGGGGCCCCTATTGCTTGTAGATAAAATTCAGACTCTTTTGCAGATACTCAAGACCCTTCACATAGTCTTATTCTACTAATCTAAACATATTCCCCTTTATGTCTATGCAGAACATTGCTTTCAGGCTGGGCCCATCTCCTCATTGCTTCTGAAAATCTTGCATGTTTCAGGTTCCAAGCCTTTGGACATGCTTTTTGCCTTGCTTTGGCTTCTTCTTCTCCACCTTTTCCTCAGGCTCACCTCTTCCATGAAGTCTTCCTTACTTTTCTCTGAAATCCTTTAGAACTAATGAATGTCACTGTCTTCAGCATTGTAGTCAACATCATCATATTAATAATGGCTACCTTTTATTCAGAACCTGTAATATCAACATTGTGAGAAATGCTTTAGGGGCCTTTATTCACTGAGCTCTCAAACAACCCTGTGAAGTAGTTGGCATAGGTAGTTTCACCTATTTTACTGATGAGAAAACTGAAGTTCAAAGAGATTAAGTAACCTGCCCAAGATCACATAATCATTAAGGGGTGTGGAACTAGCTTTTGAAACCATCATGTCTGACTCTAAAACTTGTGCACTTAAACCTAGTGCTATCCTATTGCATTTGTTCTAACTCTGTCCTACCCATTTATCTCTTATTATTTATTTGTTAAAATGGTGATTGGGTACCAGGGAGTGGACACTAGGGACTTGGTAGGCCCCTTGTCCTCCCAGAGTTTCATCTAATTGCATTCTTAAGCCCTTTTCCTAATCACTGTCCCCCTCCCCAAGCTTCTCCTCCTTCTCTAATCTCTCCAGGAGGAGAGTGTATTGGAATTTTATTTATGTGCTATGTCATTTTGCCTTTCATTTTCAGGTGGTTCAGGTGTTGGGTTTTATCCCTTGGCATTCAAGACTCATCCATACCCTAATTTCTAGTTATTTAATGAGAGATGGTCTTATTGCCCCAGGAGCATATGGTTCTTTTGGACCACATTACTGTAGGTGTCTAGATTAAGTGATCGGTAGACCTGTAGCCCTTATTTCAGGCACATGCCTTAATTCGGCAGTTTTTGCAGGACCTCAGTGGCACATTTGCATCCTTAGAGCATCGATCTGCATTTTGGAAACAACCAGAAGCCATTTGGAGCTTGACCAGATGCACAGAAGGTTGGAGATGGCAGGGGCTTTTGAGATCATTGATTCCAGCCCTCTCATTTTACAAAACAGAAGAGTAATCAAACTGTGAAGCATTGTTTTGGGTTGGAAACAAGGAGTAGCTGTAACAACAAGATTCTGGAAACCCAGTAGACCAGAACTTATGGTGCTGGCTAAATGCTTAAGTTTGAGCCACTGAAGACAGTCGGTAGCATCATGTTGCTGCCAGTCCTGGTGTTTGTTAATGCTGAAAGACACTCTGTTCCTAATCAGGGCTCTGGCTCCTCCTAGCACCTTGTCTTGCCCAGTTGACTACTACCATCCCTCTATGGGAGCAACCCCCCACCTTAAGAAGGGTGTTGAGTTCCAGTGACTCAGAGAGGACATGGCTCTGACACATGTCTGTGTATTTTGAGGGGAGTGTGCTGTGGCAGCTGCCTTCCAAAGCCAAGCCCCCTCTGGGCTGTCACATGAATTGGCAGTGAATGTCTTGGTAAAAACCACTGTCCTCTTTTCTTGGCAGTACTTTTGGCCTGGGCTTCTATAGCCTCTGTGTTCCAAAGACCCCCAGATCCAGGTGTTTGGGATAAAGTATACCTCTGTTCAATAAAGTGCCCAAACTATAGGAAATACCTGCTTTCATTTCATGCAGTTATTCTTGTTTTATAGAGCAGAAATAGGAAATGGTGGGAAGATTGCCTCAGGAAGGAATGAAAGTGTTTCAGGGAATTCACCTAACTCTGGCACCGTGCTTTATGCTGATTTCGCACTTGAGATAGAGTGTCCCCAACAACACTGCCTGGTGGCAGTTGTTATGCCAGCATCAGAGATGGGGAAACTGAGGCCCAGAAAGATAAGGTAGCACTCCCAGTATCCTAAGCTAGTAAGTAGGAGAGCAGGGATTCTAATCTAATTTTGATTCTAAACACTCTCCTTTTTTGATAC
This sequence comes from Suricata suricatta, assembly GCF_006229205.1. NCBI lineage: Eukaryota > Metazoa > Chordata > Mammalia > Carnivora > Herpestidae > Suricata > Suricata suricatta. The sequence continues at coordinate 162,808,875 of NC_043701.1, forward strand.
CTGTAATGCCTCCTAGTAAGCAATGCCTCTGGAGATCCCCTGAAAGGATGAGTCAGTGAAACGTGTGATACTTTGTGAGGCATATGCTCCATTACCACTGCTTAAATAAATAGCCAAACACTGGAGTTAGAGCACAGGGGATTTGGAATCAGTTGACCTTGATTCCAGATCCAACACTGTTGTTTACTCAGATACTTAACCTCTCTGAGTCACTATTTGCTCATTTTTATGACAAAGATAGAAAACCTATGTCAAAGGAAGTTTTTGAGAATTACATAACATATTTCAAGGGAAAGTGTTGTGCATAAGGCACTGTGTGCATGTTACTTAAATGCTGGTGATTTAGGGTGGCAATCTTCTGAAAAATCAATTACTGAGCCCAACTGTGTGCCAAAGGCTTGACCCATGACCTCAAGAAGCTTGTGGTTTGGGTGGGGACAAGTTACTGTGAAAATCAGAGGGTACAGGCCAAGTGGTGCTATAGTTATGGAAAAGCAGAAGAGAAGCAGAAACAGGAAAGATCACAGGGCAGCATGGATGCAAAAGCTTAATGTGGGAGGTTAGAGCAGAACTTTGAAGGAACCGGAGAAGAAGAATGCTTGAAGAGGAGATTTTCAAGAAGTTAGTAGCTGTAATAATAATAATAATAATAATAATAATGATGATGATGATGATAATAAGTCATTTTTTTTGTATATTGTGGCCCTCTTGGGACCTAATAGTTTGGTGTACAGCAATGGTTCTACAAGGGTGGCCCTTCCACTCTTGGGGGAGGTCCATGAGTCTTTCAGGGGATTGATGACATTGAACTATTTTCTAATAATAAATTGTGATTTTCTCTTTTTTATGCTCATTTTCTCACTGTGGAGTTTCTTAGAAGCTACATGATATATGCAATATAACAGATTAAATGCAGACAGAGATAGAAGAATCCCATTTTCTCCCATGAAGCCAAATATAGAGTTTTGCAAAAAAGCATAGAATGCCACTCTTTCTCACTAAATTGTTTGTGTTCTTGGAAACCAGTTGGTTTCCATAAAAGTGTGGTATTTATGTTTTTTGTTACTATTTTAAAATAAATTAATAAATGTAAAATTTCATCAGATATAATTTCTCATATAGTACATAGGGTGAATTAAAGCTCCTAGGGTTTGGTCCTCAATAGTTGTTAGAAGTGTGAAGGGATCCTGAGTCACAAACACTCGAGAGGTGTTGTTGAAGACATGGCTTTCTGGTGTGAAGACACAATGAAGATCTCGTGTTTCCTACAATGCTTTGGTGTCAAGAGGGATGTCCTTTTGGTATGTTAGAACACCTATGGTCTAGTATGAAAAACTTAAAAAGTTTGTCTGGGATTTCTGGAAAATGTATAAAGGTAATGCCCAGTGTTGGCAAGTATGCAATAAAGCTGTAAGTGCCATGCATTACTAGTGGAAGTACAGATTGACCAGAATAGTTCTGTAGGGCAGTTGATTGCAAGAACTTTACTGATAATTTTTACCCTTTGAGCTAATAATTGCTCCTACATGAATCTGTTCTAAGGAAACAAATAAAGATGCACACAAGGATTTATGTACAAGCATACACAGTAAAGTTATAAAATGTAAATATTTGGCCAGAAACCAACCAATTCTTCAAGAAGAGAGTTAATATAAATGATAATGCATTTATATATTGGAATGTTGTAAGGCTTTTAAAATGATTTTTGAAGAGTATTTAACAACATGGGGAATAGCTTAAAATATTATGTTAAGTGAAAAAGGAGGACCTTAAACTGTATATGAAGAATGACCCCAACTTCCATAAACATACACATGCACACAGATTAGAGAAAAAAAGCACACCAGGTGTTAACTGAGCTTTTCTCTGTATGGTGTAGCTATAATTGAGGTCTGTGTTTTGCATTATTCTTTTCTGTATATTGTATTCTACCATAAATATTCGGTCTTTTTGTCTACTTTTATGTGAGGCTCTGGGAACCCATCCACTGAGTCAGCCCATGCCACTGGGGACTACGTCACATCTGGAAGAGGGGATTTTGCAAGGGTGATGGTCTAAGGAATAGTCTGTGACTTGAGGATAAACTCAATTAGCTGGTTATCAGTTTTTGCTTAGACTTTCAAAGGGAAGCTTAAGACAACTAGGGTTCATTTTCACACCCTACAGTGCTCTGGTCTATCATTTTGAGCATTTGGAGTGTAGAATGCAGGGCCCAGCAGGGCAAATGTTTAAATAACATTGTGCAGCTGGGACAGTGTAGAGAAAGCTTGGCAATCAATATGTAATTCTTTTAAAATAACTTTTTAAGAAAAACATTTTATTTATGTTTTGAAAGAGTGCAAGTGGGGGAGAGCAGTGAGAGGGGGTCAGAGGATCTGAAGTGTGCTCTGCACTGACACCAGTGAGCCTGATGTGGGGCTCGAACTCATGAACCACAAGATCATCACCTGAGCTAAAGTTGGATATTCAACATACTGAGCCACCCAGGCATCTCAATGTATAATTCTTTTAAAGGAAGAGGTTTCTGGGCCCATGGATGAGGTGACTATGACATAATAGCTTCAAATAGAAGAACTGCAATTCACTCCTTGGTATCTGGAAATTTCCTCTTCTTTCCTATGTTGGGAAGTGTCAGGTATTGGCAAACTTCAGTCTTTTTTCTCCCCTGAGTGACCAGTAGGATAACTGATAGTCTGAGTTCTGCATGAGGGAATGTCTGGTTTGCTGTAGGTCTCTGACAGCAAAACATTTTCATAGTCAAAATAGAATCTGTTTGTGACTGTTACAGCTCCTGGAACATATTTTCTCAATTTGGCTATCTACTCTGGATGGCAATATTCAGCATGCTTTAGGGTTTAAAAGAGACATCCAAGGTACTTCCTTGACCTCAGAGAACTGATTCTGTCTAGAGAGAGAAGTCTCATACAGAAAAAGTTAAGTGATGACATAAAACAACAGCAGAAGAGAAGAGGTCTATGTCCCCAGAGAGCAGGGGTGATGGTCCCTGAGAATGACACAGATGCTGGGTGCTAGGAACCCAGGGGCAGGAGAGACGAGAAGCTTCCTGGAGGAGGATACAGTGCAGGGACATGCTCTCTTCTTTACCAGCCTGGCTGTTCCTGGAGGAACAGACTCACATTAATTGACAGTAATTAATTACTGCACTGAGTGCCCGCCACATACAAGGCATTGTGCTTATCGCTGAGAAGGAAAAGATTTACAGATGAAGGGGACACAGAATGTAACTTCTCTAGGGTAGAGGGATGGTCTGAAGGCTTGTCATCCGTTCACATTTCTCCATTAGGCAGCTATACATTTTATCCTGGGGGTTTCTGGATGTGCACAAACAGACATAATTGCTTGCATGTCATAGGGACCCAACTGGCTGCATGTAATTTTAAAGGGAAATGGTAAACATCTGCTCCTCAGACAGAGATGCCTTGCTAAAACTGTCCAGCACCTTTTAGTTCATGCCTCATTATTTTTTACCTCAGGAAAACTTAGTAAGAAAAGTTGATTCAGTTTTCCCTAGACTTTAATTTGCGCGTGTTGGCCACCTGCTAGAGGCTATCTCTGATTGTGTGTAGCAACCCTTCCGTCTTCCCTTGTGCCTTTTGGTAGCTTACTGCTGATTTGGTGGGGATGGGATGGGCCTTGCCTGGCCACTGGTGGTGGTTAGACAACTATAGCTTAGCCATTGTTTGCTCAGAAATGGATGGGACAGTTTCTCCTCCAGTGATTATTATTCTACCGTGGGGTCTCCCAATGATGGACAGTGAAGTGAGCTCTGTGATATTAGGGCTATTTAAGCTTCACAGTAATCCTGTGAAGGCAATATTTATATTCTTATTGAATGGATGTGAAACATGAGACTTATGTAATTAGCCTCAGGTTCCACAGGCTGGATTTGAAACCAAAGCTGCTTGACTCTGAAATGATTCCTCTTATGATTATGTTGGGCTGTCTGTTTGAATGCAAATGCTTATCTATAATAGGCTTCCTCTACAGATGTGTTAATTTACTATGTGTGTTGTAACCACTCAGTAACAAATCACTTTATTGCTATTATTTTTTAACGTTTATTTATTTATTTTGAGAGAGGGAGAGGGAGCGGGAAAGAGAATCCCAAGCAGGCTCTGTGCCCAGGATGCAACTGTGAGATCATGATCTGAGCTGAGCTCAAGAGTCAGATGCTTAACCAACTGAACCACACTGGTGCCCCATATTGCTATTATTTAAAATTTTTTTGATGTTTATTTTTGAGAAAGAAGGAGAGACAGAACAAGTGGAGAGTGGCAGAGAGAGAGGGAGACACAGAATCTGAAGCAGGCTATGTCAGTATAAGCCTGACATGAGACTTGAACTCACAGACCAGGAGATCATGACCTGAACCAACATCTGGGGCTTAACTGACTGAGCCACCCAGGCGCCCATTACTATTTTTAACTCTATGAGTGATACATGGATACCTTTTTATTTTAAAACACTGTAACATTAAAAGAGACTCAAGTTCCAGTAGCCAGTGGATTCCCCCCAGTCTCTTACACAGAATTAACTTTTATTAACAGTTATTTGTGTTTTCTTCTAGAATGTTTAAAATGAACTGTATACACACTTATAAGCTTAATGGAAACATATTGTTTTATTTTGTTCGGGTGTACTGTTTGTATATTTAATATATTATATATTATTTGTATATTTTGCATATATTATTTGTATATTTATATATATTTGTATATATAATATATTCAGTCATCCATTGCATTTACTCATAGGTCTTAGCGACTTTTCCAGGTCAATAACCTTCATATCTACCTTATTTTTTGATGTCATTATATAGTATATGTATGCATGTGTGTGTGAGAGAGAGAGAGAGAGAGAGAGAGATAAAATACACTATATATTATTGAGCCTTCCCTTAATGAGAGCCATTTCATTATGGTCACATAAATAGAGTTGCAGTGAATTATGGGATGCTGCACCTATGTGAGGGTCTGTTAGAGGCTTTTTGTTTGGAGGGCTTTTTTCTTCCCCTTACCTGTATGACACAAACATGCCTCTTGGCTGATAGAATTGAGACTGTCCTTTTGAATCCTCAGAATAACAACACAACCACTGTATTGTCTGGACTGAGATTCTTTAGTGAGAACCGAAGTGTTCACACAGTGGGAAAGCACAAAGGTCTGAATGTTTGGCCAACCCGACACACCCCAACCTTCCCTCCCAGATCTGTGCTGGGCAGGTGCTGCTAGTTGATCTCCATTTTATCTGATAGAAACCATAAATTCTGCACGATCTGGTCTTCAGGGTCAGCTAACCCCCAGTGCTCTGCATTTGAAACCCTATGGTGGTTCTCATTCAAATAGCTGGGGCAGGAGGACATAGAGATGGATTAATTATCCTGTATCATTGTGCCTCTCTTTGTGAGACTAGATAAAGCAGCTGAGGAGTCAGATAACACAAAGAGGTCACTGAGTGCTTTGTAAGCCTCTGCTGTGGCATCAGCCTGCCTGCGGTTTTTTTAAACAGAGGGTGGGACCAGTACCCACTTGGAGAATGAAGCTATTTAAATCACTAGCTTTTGACTGAGGTCTGAAATGAGGTATCTGTTTGTGGTCAGGCTGGGCTTCTGCTGTTTCAGAGATACAATTTAATATGGCTTTGGGCACTGGCCCTAAGAAGAGAAGTGGGACCAGCCAGAGGGGAGCATCAATGGTTTTCCTATTTCAATCCTAAAGACTTTCTGGGCAGCCCATGGTCCGGAGCTGTGCTGTGGAAACTCCTGACCCTGACCCTGGAACCATCTGTGGTTGACCACACATGAGAGCCCCTAATTGCCTATGAGTTTTGATTGTTCGCTGTCCTCAGTGTAGTTCATTGGGACATGCCTGGGGGAATGGCTGGAGGGTGCAGCCCAAGGCATGCCACTTTGAAGCGTGGCTCTGTCTTCTGACTTTCCGGGCAGCTTGGCCATGTTGTACTTCCATGGGAGCAAATTGAAACAGTGGCCAAAGATTCTTTAATGATTTATTGGGTGTTCATATGCCTTCCCACCCCTGTTAAGTGTAGGGAGTGTAAATCAAGGGAAGGAAAACAAGGTGATTGCCCTTGAGGAAAATACAATCTGGGGCATTCATAAAAATGACAGACATAAGCATTTATGGAACAAGGGCTTTTATCAGTTCCTAGACTAGGTATCTCTCTACTCTTCATTGACACGACGTCAGTATTGTCTGGGCTGAGGCTTGGAGGAGCAAAGAGCTCACACAGCTTGTTCTTCAAGCTCTGCCTCTAGTTGTCTTTGCCCTGATCCCGCCTTCCTTGTTTTCTCTACTTAGAGCTGTGCTCCACACTTTTAGAGATTTAAAATACATTTCATCTGTTATTTTTCTTTTAAGGAGCTCTTAGAAATTGCTGAAAAGGAAATCTGTACATTCAGAGAATAAATAGGGAACTCCAAGGTGCCGTTGATAAAAATGAAGTGGAGCATGTGGGCTGAAGTTGTAGGAAAAGTCTCCACGATGTAATCAGCACAAGAGCTGGGAGTCGAGAAAGGGGGAAGTCTGGACAGTTGCTAGCCTTCTGCTCACTGGGAGAGTGGGGGATGGGAAGTAGATGGCGTAGACTGTGAAGGCCCAGCTCAGGTAGGCATTTTGACCCAGTGTGGCAGACGGGCTGGGAGCGGGTGTTAGGGCATCAGTGACCCCGGCAGGAATCTTGGAAAGTTGTCTTAGAGCAGGGACTGGGAGTCAGGCTGGTGGTGGCAATAGGATAGTATCAGCTGGAGCAGAGGCCTCCGAATTATGTACTTCTTGCTCTTGTAAATACAGTTGTATTGTGATGGCCACACCCATCAGTAACTTGCTGTGTTTGGTTGTTTTGGAGCTAAAGTACAGATTTGAGTAGTTGGAGCAGAGATCAGGAAAATCTGAAGTATTTACTCTCTGGCCCTTTTACAGAAAAACAAAAACAAAAACAAAAACAAGTTTTAACCTGAGCTGGAGCTACTTGTAAGTGTCCAGAAGGGGAAGTGAAGCCCAGTGACTGGCCCATGGCATGCTCCCTAATAGGTAATAGGTATATGTTAAGAAATGAACGGAGCAAACTAAACTTGCTAACAGGAAAGAGAATGATCGAGCCTGTGATTGTTTGCTGAATTTAGATGACCTCACAGAGAGAAGAGCCCATGGAGGAGAAGAGAGACTGATAAGAGAATCCAAGAAGGAAAGATCTGTGGTCTCCCGGCTCCTTTGCTTTGCAGAAGTCAGGGGAAAGTTTGGAGAGGGAAGGAGGAGGAGGCTGATTAGCGAGCTAGGTGGTAAACGGGGGGAGGCGGCTGCCTGGACCATGGAAGCAGCGCACCCACCAGATCCCAAACATCTGGTGAGCCAGTGAGAACTGGCAGAGAGCCTTCTAGAGTCCTCTCACCTCTGCCAGGAACGTGGCATTGGAACGGGGGTGTGGAGTTATAGCTCCACTCTACCGGGAGGCTGACTTGGCTGCGTTGCCTGAAAGTTTTTCTTTTCTGTTCTTTTACTTTTAAAATAGTAGCCCATATGCTTGTTGTCACCAGCCTCTCCCCCAGAAGCTCGCTAGAGGAGCGGGAGCTCGCTGGGTGGATAAAAGGATATGATATTCTCAACTGCACTCTGGACGTTGTCATGGGGAGAGTGACCCTGGCAAACACCCAGGGTTATGGCCAGTAATGGTGTTCTGGAATGTGCTGGCCCACATGGAGATCTTCCAAAGGTCCATTGGGATAGGACAAGCACTACTGAGCCATTGTAGGGCTCACTAGGAGTCAGGTCCTGGCACAGACCTGTCTGTGTCTGGGAAGTTGAAGATGGAGGGCATTCAGCCTACCAGTCATCGTCGGGTTTCCAGGGAGTAGTGGGAGTGCTTGGCTGCTGGGAGGCCCAGCTAGACAATACACAGGTCCCTGAGAAGGCTAGAGCATCATGGAGCAGGTGACCCATAGCAGTACGAATTGGAAAACCAGGGTCAGTGTCCATGTGGCCAGGATCCAGGGCCCCAGATGTTGAGTTCAGATGCTCTGGAATTCAGGACTGTAAAATCAGTGATAGCTGGGATGAGACTGGTCAGGAGGTATGGAATTAAGACCTGGAAATAAAGAAGGACTTAAGTTGTTGGAGCTGGAGAGTAAGGGGGTGTGTACAGCCATCTTGGAGGAAATTTGTCAATAACCAGCAAAGTGAAAGTTATGCATGGAGTACAAAGCAGTAATTGCACATTAGGATGTGTCCCATGCAGAACCTTCCTTCATAAATGCGTGAGAAGTTATATATTAAGAATGCTCACTGAAACATTGCTTACTATCGCAAATTTTAAAAGCAAAAACTCAGAAAAATTTATTAGTGGTTGGAAAGATAGACATTGGTTTCTTCATAAGCTGCAGCGCTCTACAGCAGTGAAAAGTGGATGAATTAGGGCTAGATGTGCCAACATGGATAAATCCCGAAACTTGAATGTTGGGCAAAAGAAGCATATTGCAGACTGTACATCCTGTACATAAGGCTCACGTAAATGTGAAATACTCCATAAGATTGTATGTTGTTTATGAACACAGATACTTGTTAAATCTAGTAGTGGGCATACGATTGGCATCTTATTGTGTTTTCCCGTGTGCTGGAAATAATTCATTTAGTATATGTGCTACTGAAGCGAGCACTGGAAATAGTTCATTTAAAAGGCAGGAAGAAGGAACGAGAGAACATAGTAGAATGGGCTGCTCGACTGGGGTGACCTGAGCTGAAGCACAGAAACCCAAAGCCTGGGGCTTTATACCTTCTCACATGTCACCTTCCAGGTTAGCTGTGCATTCTGAGCAATCTAGAATGGTAACTGGCAGGTGCTCAATGTATATGTGTGATGTTTCCAGATTTCTGGGCATTTCAGTTTGGGGAGCCCAGTGCCAAGATTTGGGAGGCTAGCTTTGACATAGGAGAAAAGAGCCTGTTTCCTCCAGGTGACCCCACTGGCACATACATGTCTGGTGTGACAGGGTGGAGGATGGTTTGCTCTCTTTTGACAAGTAAATTCTGCAGGTGCAGCTGTCTCTGGCAATGGCACTGAGGCCTCTGTCTGCCAGCTGCCCCTCACCCTAGGCACAGGGGGTCCCCAGAGCCCTGTGGTCAATGCAGTGTCCATGTTGGAAAGGACAGAGTCCAGGGCACCTTTAGTCCCACAGTCGGCCTGGCTTCTTGAGCTGTCTTCAGTGAATGAAACCTTTTCTGTGAGCCTGAGAAACCGCCCGAGGCACAGAGGAAGCTGACCTATGGAGAATCCTTTGTTGGGAAGTCCTTACACTTGGAGAAGCTGCCCCTCTTGGAGACGAGCAGAGGCCTTGTGAATCTGTGGTGCAGCCAGCAGAAGGAGAAGACTGTGTGGTGCTAAGCATATTACCTTTGATGAGGTTTATTTGGATTCTGGAAGGAAGTCTATTGTGACGTCAGTCATGCAGGGGACCTTGAGAATTCAGCTCTTTGCAAAAGTAAGATGTTTACTATGTATAGAGTGAGAAAAGTTTGCTGAGTGGAGAGCAGCTAAGCACTGTGTTGGCAGAATAAAGATATTTAAGGTCCAGATGGGGCCTTATGATTATTGGAGTAAAACCTCTAAAATGGGGCTTGACAGACTCTTTTCCTGGACAAACTCTAGTCAAGACCCTCTGAGCTCTTTGTCAATGAGGCCCTGTCCTTGGGTGTGTCCAAGTTTTACCATGCATGAATCCTGCTAAGTACCTGTAGGCAGAATCCCGGCCCTCAATATCTGACTGAATTCCTCAGCCCCTACCCTGCTGTAGGTGATGTCTGTCACTCTGGCCTGCCTTCAGTAAGAATCCCATCAGGTCAGTTCAGAAAGGAATTACTCTACCTTCTAGTAATGGTCCATTCACTGACTCCCACCCTTCTCTTTGGCTATAAATTCCTTGCTTTTTGTTGTTTTCAGAGCTGAGCCCAGTGTCTCCTATTGCAAAACCCCATCACATTGGTCTCTATACCTATTGCCATTGCCCTGAATGAACTCTTCCTTACCATTTTAATGAGGTCTGTATAAATTTTTTAACAGGTGTAGAGAATTGGCTTGTCCCAAGTAACACTTTGTGTATGCTTTAGTATCTAGATTTCCAGACTCCAGATTCAGTGTTCTCTATCCACACCATGCTATCATGAAGCCTTCAAGAGTACAGAATCAAGAAGTGATTCATCCTAGAAAATATTTTATTTGGATTAGTAAAAGTATGCACCTGACTGCCTCTAGAGATTAAGTTGTCTCCTTCCTGCCCTGGAGAGGATAGGAGCCTGGAGTGATTGATCATGTAACCTTGATGCTAGTGCAAGTGAACTGGAGGTTTTTCCCTGGCACCAGATGCTGGTAGAAATTTCCAATTGTGCCAGCATCCAACTCTATGAAGTGTGTTTTCTAGGTGTGGCTATGTTTTGAATTGCTCCCAGATGTTAGCATTTGGGCAAGAACTTGTGACCATGCATTCCTTTTTGCAAATGAAGACAAAGCAAAGGAAAACAACATACAAACCATTACATTCAGCACTTGCTTTGCACCAGAAGTTGTGCAAGGCTTTGGGGGTGTTATAAGAAATGGCTCTTCCTCTTAGGGAGTTATAGTCAAGGAAGAGATCCCAGAATAAAAAGAGTATGACTAAAACCATAGGATAAAAGCCAAAATAGAAGTATATACAATGTGATATGAGAACACAAAGGAAATTTTGATTAATTTCCCAGTGGGGAAGCTGGAAGGAGGGTGATATTGGTGTTTCTGAAGGTTGGAGAGGAATGCACCAAGAGGAGGAAATAGGGCAGGGATAGTTCAGGCAAAAGGAATGATAGGAGGGCAGTGAAAATGAAAGACATTCAGGAAAGTTGAGTGAGCCTCGAGAGAAAGGGACAGGGAGCAGATGGCTGGAAATGAGTCTAGTAAGGAAGATTAAAGCCAAATTTGACAAGACTAAGCTTGGAAGCTACAAACTCACTGTGTGTAGGCAGTGGGTAATTACTACGAGGGACAAGATGGACAGAGCTGGGAGGTTGAAATATAGCCTGATGACAGCATGGAGGATGGTGGGAGGGGGGAAAGGCTGGAAGAAGAGCATCCAGTTGGGGGATTATTGCAAAAATAATGATGCATGAGCCACAGCATTGGGGTGAGGATAAAAAGACCGGGGTCCCAGTTATTTAGGTGATAGGATCATTAAGACTTGGAGACTGAGCTGGGTTTAAGAGATAAAGGCAATGAGAAAGATGGGAAGGAGTCCCTATGCTTAAAGGTAGAAAGGAGACAGAAGATAAGTCATTTTGCAGTGGGGGCTGGTTATAAAAGTTACCATAGCCACTGCCCATGTGGAGCCAGCCAGTAGCCAAGAAGGGATTTGAAATGCTGATGTTTGTTTATTCAGTAAACATGCTGAGAGAGTGTGATGTGTGAAACCTGGTTCTGTACATTTTGGGGAGAGAAGAGAACGTCCTTTTCATTTTTATCTTATTTTTTTAGCATTTCATTATACCTTCATCCTGTTACAGGGATTTCCATGTGTTCTATTTTTGCATCCTTACCAATGACTTATAAGACTCAATTACCCTGATTCTTTTATTTGAGAAACCTGAGGGTCTAACAGGTTAAGTAACTTGCACATGGTCATTCAACCAGAGAGCTGTGGATCTAGTGATGATATAGAGATTTTGCTAGGCCCAAAGTCATGTTCTTTCATCTCATCATAGCATTCTCTGGTGGTTCCTTGTCCATCAGGAGCTTACATTGTGCTAGGAGAAACAGAACTCAAAGAAATTCAAGTCAACAAAATCAAAGAGTGTTTTGTACATGTAATGGGTGGGGAAGCTTGTTCTTGGGCAGTGAGATGAGGGTGACTGGGAAGAGGGCTAGTGAAGCCTTAACAGAGGTGAGGGTGGGCATCCAAGCTGGTCGTGGGCACATGGGATTTACTAGTTTAGATGGGGTGGGGATAATTCTGAAAGGTCATCATATAGTACAAACCTGGGCTACTGGGCTTGGTCAAACTAAGATGGAGGCCAGACAGGAGCAGATTCTGGACAGAAGGTGGATGAAGAATCCAGGAAAAAGCAGGAACAGGCAGTTACTAGGGGAGGCACCCAGCTGGAGCTGGGATCTGAGATTTGGGGCAGAATGTAGGCACCTGTGAGGTTGGGTGACCACAGAGGAAATAAATTGACCTCTGTTTTTCTAAAGCCTGAGTGGGATAAGTTTTGTGATGTAGCCAAGGAAGGCAATGAGGGAAAGATGGGTTGCAGAGCTGAGGATACCAGTGATTTGAAGAGAGAGGGGTGACTGTGAGGGGTGGGGTGAGGTGAAAAGCATGACAGTGAGGCTGTCTCCTGGGTTTGGCACCTGCTTTCCTTCCTCCACCATGGAAAGGCGGGATGGAGAAGGAGTCTGTGGCTTGGCCTGCCTTTGTTCTCTGAGTCCTGACTTGTGGTTTTGCTGTAAGGTGAGAACCCTGGAAATTAGACCCAAAGGACAAACAGGATAATCAGACTGAACTGTTCGCAGAAATTCAACAGCATTGGCTTTCACCCTGGCACACCATCGCTCCTCTGTAAAGTGTCACACCCTCTGCCTGCTGCGGCCTGATTTGGCCACTGGATGTAATGGGCTTCCTTCCACCCCGAGGGTCCCTGAGCCTGACTCCTTGGAGGGAGCGGGAGGTTGGCTGGACTCCTGTGACCTCTGGAGGTCTCTGGCCTTGCACACAGCTCCAACCCAGAACTTGTGCCCCTCCACAGCACCAAGAGGAAGCCCTGGGCTCAAGGTGGAGCAGGTGGTTTCCAGCAGCAACTTGTATGCATAGCCTCACAGAGGGCGGAAAAGTAGGTCTCAGAAAGGCCGAGAGTAAAGGGGATTGAGTTTAGGTAGATGCAGAAGTCTAATTGCTGTTCTGAAATTAATGGGGCCTTTTATCTCTGAATCACACCTGTGATTTGGGAACAGAGGTACAAGTTGAAGGAGAGCTTTGCTCCCCTTTGAATACAATCTCTCCTTTGGTAAAACAATCTCTCCCTTTCTTTCTCTCTTACCTGCAGGTCTACAGATTATGGAACCACCTATGAAAAGCTGAATGACAAAGTAGGCTTGAAGACTGTTCTCAGTTATCTGTACGTCAATCCCACCAACAAAAGGAAGGTAAGACTCCCTAGTCTTACCTCAGGGGTCCTGAGTGCTTCCTGGTTGGTGAGGGGGTGCGTAGCAGGGCTGCCAGGGGTCAGGAGTGAAGATGAAAACTATCAGCCATGGAGTCAGTTAAAGAGGGCTCGCTTTATAAGCCAAGGAGAACATCAAAAACACTTTATAATTCTATCAACAACAATAATAATTTCAACAACAGTAAGATTATATAACTTGTAAGGTGTTCCTCTGTGCCAGGGATGCCTTATTTATCCTCACAGTGAATCTATGGGATAGATGTTATTATTGTCCCCATTTTACAGATGAAGAAACTGAAGCTCAGAGAGATTCCTTTTCTAGCCTAAGGTCAGACAGTGAGAAGTAACACATCTGTGATTTGAGAATGGTCTGCTTGTTTCTAGAGTTGACTTCTTCCACCATTTCCCTATTGCTGGTCTGTTTTCAGAGGGCGCCTGGGAAACAGGGAGTCTGTTTCTATTGAGGGAAGGAGAGACAGTTCCTGGATTCACCAGCTTGCTCTCGAGCTGCTGCTGGATGAGAGAGCAGACCTGGCTCTGGTGGCCTCTCTGCTCTCTGACTTTCCAGTTTACTTAAGAGCCAGGATGTGGAGGGGCCCATGAAGTGGGTCATGGAGACCCACTGGGAGGAGGGGACCTGGATTCCATGGAATGATGGACGGGTTTTGAAAATAAATACTATGTAGTATACTGGCTCTGGGAAGAGGTGATCTTACTACTGCCAGAAAGGCACTGCTGTTTTGAAACTTAGGCAGGGCTAGCCCCTATAAACATACCAGGGATCTAGAAGGCTGAAAATGGCATTGCCATGCTCTCCTCTTGTGTATGATCTGATTTGCATTCCCCCAGTGGATTTCTCGCCCTTTCTTTATAAGTGCAGGGGTGAGCTTCAACCCATTGTGCAGATTTCCCTAATCTCTGATTCCAAGCTGGTGGAGGCCAAGCTGGGGTGATGATTTTTATGCTACTCAGAGCAGAGCAGCTTTCACTCAAACCCTTAGCACAAGAACTCACAGCTCCCTCTTCTTCCCACTCTTGCCTCCATAGCCCCAACAAAGCGGGGGAAGCAGAGTGGGTGACTCCTGGTTCACCGTTGATGATGGACACCCAACCATCCAGCTAGGGAGCCCCAGACCTGAGACCAGGCCCACCAGTCAAGTGCCAGAAAGTGATGGTCAGCAGGAGGGCTGTTCGGACACCTATTGCTGGCTTTAGTGGAGCAGTTTGTCTTTCCTTTGTCCCAAAATGCTGTCTTTTCCATAGTTTTCAGTATTGTCATGTGACTTCTTGAACATTAGAGCTGAAGGGATCATGGATTTTATTTATATGAGTAGTTATTAATAGTTGTTGAACCTCAGCACTTTTGTGAAAGCGATCAAAGTTCTGGATCTCTTCTCTTCAAACCTGCCCCTGCACATAAAACTGGAAAACCAGTGTAAGTAGTTTGTGAACAGCTGGAATCCCACCCATGGACCCAAGATATCCATGGAGTCTCAGTTAAGAATCGTTTGTCTGTACCAGTAACCTCATTTTACAGATTAGATTTATGGGATAACAGAAACCAAAAGGCCCACATAACCGGGTGAAAAAAGGAGCCAAGTTAGAGGCCAGGACTTGTGATTCTTAGTCCACATTTCTTTGCTCCCGGCCACACTTTGCCCCTTTTCTTCCTATGCAGTTACAGTCTAGTATTAAATTTTACATTCTAGTCTTGCTCTGGAAACTTGGGGCAGTTGCTTCTTGACTTTGATTAAAGCTGGTGCCCTATCCATAATGGACACATGATAAAACTGGACTGAATTGATTCAGAAGTGAGGTGTCTCAATTCTACCTCTGCCCGTCTCCCTTCATTAAGAAGGAAGCTGGAGCCCACAAATATCCACACATGTCACTCAGCTGACTGGTGGCTGCATTGCCAGTTAGTCTCATGACTTGTGGTATAAAGCTTTGTACAGTGACATGAGGTCAGATGGAGTCATATCTTAGTGGGTGTGTACTGTGGGAGAAACAGAAACTGGACATTTATCACATCACAGGTGCCCTTCAGTGCTGATCTCTGACCTATGACCACAACACAATAATCATATTTTTATGTAGATGATAGGTCAGCCCTCTCATGAGGATTCCCCCAAGTGGGATGTAGAGGGTCACGCATGTTTGAATCCATTTTGGTGACCATCTGTCACGTCTGTTTCCTGTTGGGTTTCTACTAATGTCTCCTTTGGTCTTTTTCGATTTTTTTTTTCTTTTGACCTCTGACTTCTTTATCTCTCCTTGCTACAGCCTTGCTGTGCTTAGAAATGAAGGCAACAAAGGGTTGGGTTGGTTAAAGCAGATACTGGGGTCAGAAAGAACAGAAAGCTGGGATTCAGAGACTACTGGCGCAGAGCTACTGTCTCCACTTCTTTCTAGAGGTGTCTTCTGCACCACGGGCTCTCTGGAGCAGTTTCTCACAGGAATTCATCACCACGTAATGAAAGTTGGACCTATTTTGTCTGTCTTCTCTGAGACATCAAAGCACAATTAATTTCTATTTAAGAGGTTAAAAGCCTAGCTATTTTCTTCACACAGATTGAGGAAAAACAAATGACAGGCTATTGCCATGGATTTATTTACTTTTTTAAAATAGCAGTAGAAACTAATTCATAAGGAGACTGTGTGATCCTGAAGTTCTTTCTGAATCATCCAAGGGAAAATGAAATTAGATTTTGTTTCATTTTATTGTAAGTGTTTTTGATTGTCTTCTGAGCCTCTAGATGCTGACAATTCAAACACTTACATGGTGGCTTCCTTTTAACCAGAATATTCAGTTTACTAGAACTACTGTTAAGCAGTTACTTAGGCAAAATGATAGATATAAACACTCAGTTACATGAAAACACTTTGATTTGTTTCCTTATTGCCCTAGTGTTCTGGTCATTATGACCTTGTAATTCAACTTTTTGTTTTGTTTCCTTCTTAACTATTTCTTGAAGTTTAAACCTGTGGTCTCTAGATTCTCATCTCAGCTCACATTATGCAAGATCTGATTCTCCAGTGCTCGCATTATCTGTAGCTGCCCATGTTCATTGACAGCCAGTGAAAAATCCCGCAGATTTTCAGTGAGTCCTGTGGACACCCTTGCTCTTTACTTAATGAGTTATTTATTTAACAGATGGCTACTACTTTTCTTGGAGGCTGTGAGAACATCAGAGATCTGTGGCCCCTGGCAAAACAGTATAAATTGTGCTTGTATTTATATAGTTGCTGATTTTCTAATGGTTTTTTTTTTTTGATGACATAAAATCTCCAAATGCAGATAGCCAAAAACCATCAGATTGAAAGTAGAACGGTTAGCATGTGTAGTCTCTGTCTACAAGTAATAATCTTAGCATTAGTTGGGTACCTACTAAGCTAAATTGCCTTTTAGGAGCTTAATCTGTATAACCTCCACTCCCCTCAGCCACTTTAGAAGGTAGATGAGCTAAGGAAATACCCTTATGTCAATTACCCCAAGGCTTTATTACTTGTAAATTGTGGGTCTGCATCAACTTTCCCATTGGTAAGGATAATGAATGACAGAGTCTTCAGGATACATCTAGCAATGCTGGACTTCCTTAAGGAAATTGATATTTGCATTAACTGTATTTACTAGTCTTTCCTAAATGGGAGGATTGATATGAAATGCTGGGAGCTACTCCAGTTGAAGTTGTTCTAGACTGTTAGGTGACATGGTGGTATAAGCATTATTTTAATGACCTTGACCTGTCCTGTTTATGATGTGAATTCCATATTCTTCCCTGTTTTCCTTTCACCAGTCATTGGCCAAATAGCTTATTGCCTGGGTGATGTACTGAGCTTGGCACTTTGAATGTGAAGAGCAGTGTGTTAGTTCTCAATGCAGGTGTGTGTGTGTGTGGTTTGCCTCCCAGAGGAGGGACTCTGCTATGGTGAGTCTGAGTTCCTTGTAGCTTCTTCTGCTCACAGGAGACAAATGTCTCTAGGTTTCTAGAACTCATTACTGTCAGCTGATTCTTGTCCTCTGATCCATGCAGAATGACATGTGCCAAGGTCAAGCTTGTATTTAATAGATCTGGGCTTTGTACAATACAAACATGCTGAAGGCTTTGTGCCTCGACAAGAGACAGATTTGGCTCCTCCAGATGCCTATTTGAGAACAAATCCTTAAGTGGATAGGGAAAGGCAGGCATGCTATGGTCTAATTGCTCTGGCTCAAAAGTGCCTGCCACCTGCAGATTTGGAAACAGTGCTTTGGAAATGGCAGAAAGCATAGGAAGGTCTGACTGCCAGCCAATGTGACTAAATCACTGCAGGGTAGAGGTGGCTATGCCTCTGTAGATGGTGGGGTGTGGGGAGGCCGTAAGGTCTGATATCAAAATGGGATAATTCTTAGCTCCTTGTAAGTTCAAGCCTTGGGCTGAGTTCGCTTCTACACTCCATCCTAAATTTTGCTCTTAATCCCTAGGGTCTGGTACTTTTATTCCCATTAGGCAAGTGAGCCACTTGTTTCTTATAAAAGAACATGTGGATCCCCACTCACCGGTGTCTGACCGCATGGGCCACACTGTCTACTCTGACCTAGAAGTTGACTGCCCTGGCACAGATATAAAGACCAGGAAAGTATAGTCAGTGCCTTGATAGGACTAACTCTGCTCCTGGGGGGTTTCTGTCCATTGTTGTTAGAGAATTAGCAGTTTCTTAGAAGAGGAGGGGAGTGTTGGGCTGTCCTTTCTTAATTGCTTTACCATTGAGAAGGATAATTACTTCCAGGCTACCCTGCAGAAATATAGTGGGAATTACCAGTCAGATTTCTCTGACAAGCAAGCCACTTCTGTCAGGCTGTTAAAGAGGCATTGTGAACATGGCCATTTTGGTTATTCCCATATCATTGTCTTAATAAAGCAGCCTAACCCTGAGCTCCCTGATGCATGGGAAAACCTCTCAAGAAAGCAAAACACAGAATTTTAAATGATTGGCCTCCTGCTTTCCCTGCCCATGTCTCCTGAGATTGTTGGAGGACCAGGGAAACCAGGGAGAGTCTGCTTTGGGGCAGTAGACTTCCCATTCACAGATATTAAAGTCTCTTACACTAAAGCAAAGCAGTCAGGATCATAAAAAGGAGAATGTGGAAAGATTTCAGGCTGTTCAGCAATCTTTTAAAGGTCTAGCTCTGAGCCAAGTGTTTTGGAAGGGGATTTCCTGCTTTTAGAAGTGCACAGTACAGGGGCACCTGGGTGGCTTAGTCAAATAAGTGTCTGACTTTGGCTCAGGTCCTGATCTCATGGTTTGGGAGTTCAATCCCTGTGGCAGGCTCTGTACTGACAGCTCAGAACCTGGAGTCTGCTTCAGATTCTGTGTCTCATTCTCTCTCTACTTGTCCCCCACTCTTTCATTCTCTTTCTCAAAAATAAATAAACATTAAAAAAATTAAAGAGAAAGAAGTGTGCTTTCTGGGGCTGCCTGGGTGGCTCAGTCAGTTAAGCATCCAACTCTTGGTTTTGGGTCAGGTCATGAACTCATGGTTTTGTGAGTTCAAGCCCCACATTGAGCTCTGTGCTGACAGTGCAGAACCTGCTTGAGATTCTCTCTCTCTCTATGCCTCTTCTGCTCATGTTATCTCTATCTCTCTCAAAATAAATAAATCAAATTAAGAAAAAAAAAGCAGAGTGCAGTCTGCTTGGGCAGACAGCATGCATGCAGAGAAAATGGCTGCATGTGTAGAGCTGAGGTCTCAAACTCAGATGCATACCAGCACCAGGTAGGGAGTGCCAGCGAGTGGCGGGGGCCAGTGGGGACTGCAGCAGCTGATCCACAAAGGGGCTTCCCCTAGGAGCTCCAGATGACTGCTTGTGTGTGCGTATGAGGGTCCAGGAGGCTGCCACATCCTTGCCATGTCTCCTGATTCTCTCTGCGTATTTTCCTGTGAAACATTTGCATTTTGGAGTCTTTTAGTTAGGCTAAGATGTGGAGTTGGGAGTTTGGGCCTGGAAAACTGTCCAAAGTCCATTTTAATTCCTTGTATCCAGGTGGTGTCATGTACTGTATTCTGAATTCTGAGTAATTCTCCAGATGAAAAGTTGGTGTTTGCAAAGTGGCCTTTGGGGCCACAGGATAAAGATAACTCTTAGTAGGTGCTCTTTTGTTTTCTTTTAAATTTTTAATGTTTATTTTTGAGAGAGAGAGACAGAAAGACAGACAGACAGAACATGAGCAGGGAAAGGGCAGAGAGAGACACACACAGAATCCGAAGCAGGCTCCAGGCTCTGAGCTGTTAGCACAAAGCCGGGTGCGGGGCTCAAACCCACAAACTGTGAGATCACGACCTGAGCCGAAGTCTGACACTCAACCGACTTAGCCATCCAGGCGCCCCTAGTAGGTGCTCTTACTGAGGGCCTCCAGTGATGTCTTTATGATCTGTGTGAGAGATCAGCTGAGTGTGGCTCACAGAAACTTCCCTTTAACTCAAAGGAATCATATACTATTTTGTGTCTTTGAAGGGCAAGACCTTTAGAGTAGGAAAAGAAGACAGACCTCTGTTTACTTTCTGTCCCTGGGTAACTGTGGTTTTTAGTAAGCCAGTCTGTATTCAGAGCCTCCATTTTCCTATCTGTATAATGGCAAGGTCAGCTCCTGGACTTTCTGAGGTGCCCACCAGCGTGGGTTGTCTGGATGGTCACCATTTGGATAGTGCCTTTCAGAGGACTGCATGGTGATATGTGATGGTCTATGGACCTTGGACTCAATGCACAGCCAGCTGGGTAGCCCTTGGAAGGTGTGAGCCCATAGCTCTTGGTTTAATGGCTACATGTTGGCCAGCTAAGCCCTTCATCCAGGCTGGAAAGGTCTTTTCTGAAGTTACGGTTCCTTGGTCAGATGGTGGATGCTTTCCTATAACCCACTGGCTCTGCTGGTGTGACTCAGAGCAGCAGCATCCTCAGTGACACAACAGAGGGCTTCCATGAGCATGAGCTGATACAGCATCACATGAGTGTCACTGTCCCCGTGTAGGCATGCGCAGCCCTCCTCTTGCAGGAGAGGGAACTGGAGATGCTCTGTCTGTTCTGGCTGCCCAGGCGTGAGGACACACTCGTGAAAGTAGGCAGTGGACAAGCCCTGCTGCATCATGACCTCCTCCATGGCCACCTGCTTGGCACACCCTCAGCGGGCATCTCGTCGCCGTGGGCCCTGCCTTATCCCTTCACAGAATGTGTATAGTAAGCCCTGTGTTGTAGAGCAAGTGAGGCAGGTCCCTCCTAATCTGCATTTTTGTTTTCAGAGGTCACACGTGTCTGTGATATTAATGACAGTGATGATGATAATATAATAACAATGACAAGAAGTTAGCATTTTTTGAGATCTAACTTTGTGCCCCAAATTATTCTAAATGTTTTATGTGAATAAACTCATTTCATATTTCACCAGAACCCTGTCATGGCAGTACTGTCATTATTCCATTTACAAATGATGAAAGTGTGGCACCAAGAGGCCAGTGACCTGCTGAGGACGACTTGTTCATGGTCCCTTACCTTGGTCTAATGTGCTCAACTAACTCACTTTTACTCATATTTAATTTTAGACTCGCTGCACATTGGAGCTAAAAGGGCCCCCAGGGACTGTGTGTGCCAGCTCTCATTTAGCAGAAGAGACCACTTGGGGACCTGCTCTGGGTCATGAAGTCATTTGTAGCAGAGCCAGGGCTGGAACAGGGTCTGCTGATGCCCAATCCAGTGTTGTGTACAGACCCACAGGCCATTGATAGTTGGAGCACTCAGATATGATAGAAAACCCCAGCTGCAGGTGAATGCGAGCAGGGGACAGGTGGAGACATGGACTCCCCACCTGTCTCACTGAGCATGTGTTGTAGCTGTAGGGTCTTACAAACATCCATTGTTTCTCAGTTCTCTGGCCCAGAGTCCAGAGGCTGTTGCCTTTGGGATCCTACTTCAGATGAACCTGGATGAGAAACCAAGGGCCTGAAATCCAAACTGCCTATTGCCTGTTAGGAGACAGAAGGGTTGAGTAGTGTGCTCAAGGCTAAATGGCTATCTGAGAAACAAGAGGCTGGCCCTCTTGGGGAAGAGATGCTTCCCTGGGGAAGGAACTAGGATTTCTGGTCTAGGTCTTTCTCTTAACTAGCTATGGGGATAGGGAAAATCAGTAAAATTCTCTAAACCTCTGTCATCCCATCTGTAAAATGAGCATAAAGGATCATTTACCTCTCTCTTCCTTTGGGAGCAAAATTAGGATAAAATGAGAAACATAATATTGTATTGGAGGAAATAAGCTTCAGAAAGGGAAGGGAGGGTTGTTATCTGTTCAGGCAGAGCTGGCATTATGATCACAGACCAGAACCCAGGCTCCTGGTCCCTGGCTCCTTGGCCGTGCCCCCTGTGCTGACCGCTGGGGCCGCTGAGCCTCCCCCGCTGGGCTGCCTGCATCTCAGTTTCCTTGAGGGAAGGCGGCACCTCCCAGAACCCTGGGTTTTCGAGGGCCTCAATCCTGCCCTGTCCAGAGGACCCACTGCCACCTTCTTTCCTCCCAAACTTTTTTCTTGTCTCTTAAAATCAAACTTGCTGACAGCCTGAGGGAGGTGGAGTATTCTGCTGATGGAGGGAAATGGTCCCACTCTTGTCAATTCACAACTCTTGCCTCGTCAGTCAACAGTTACCAAGAGGCTACAGCAGGGTTTATGGGGAAATGTGTGAAAGGAAGGAGTGAAAAAAGGAAAATCAGATCTTGGGCCAAACCTTCTTCATTTACCTTCTTCATTTCCATGTCCAAACCTTTTTCCTCTTAGTATATCCAGAAAGTGATCCAGAAAGTAACTTCCCAAGAATGAAAGAGGCAAACTTTGTTGGGGGCTAAGGAATCCAAATAAAGGAGAGCTAAGAAGTCAGAAGAGAGTGGATCACTGAGAGGAGAGACCCTGGTTTACAGGTTTCCACCTGTCTTTGCAAGTGTGACCAGTGATGGAGTGGATATGAAGTGTGGTTCATCTCAAACTAATCACTTAAAGGAAAAAGAATCTAAAGTAATTCTTGGAAATTCACTCTTTAGTCACAAAGTCCCTTTCTCAGCAAATATATGTATTCAGCTCCCTGTATAAATTACTGCAGTGTGCTCTAGCCAATAATTTATTTAAAGGCTCATTAAAATGATTACTAGTTTTTTTCTTTTGCATTTTATTTGAAAATGGGAAGAATATAAACCTATAGCCTGGCTTCTCTCCAAAGTGCCCTTCGGGGTTTGCATTGAGTATATCATATTTTTTAAAATAAAGATATGATTTGCTGTAAGATTGTTCAGGCATTTAAGAGGAATAATAAAAATTAGCCACTTACTGCACTTTTTAGTGGCTTGAGTTTGCCTAACCTATTTTTTAATTTGATTTTTATTGGATTTGGGTTTTATGTGTTTGTGTGTGTTTACTTGTGCATCTGTGTATACAGAAGACGTCAAAAGAGAACATCATGGAAACTTCAAAGTTAAGGAAACAAAACAAACCCTTCCCTTTCTGTGCATACTCTGGTTTGGAATGAACCAAGGAGTGAAGGAAAGACAGTGTTTCTGAGTGGTCGTAGGAGATACTGGTTCTGTTTTGCTGCCAGGTTATCCCAGGGACCCCGACCGGCCTCCACAGTTATCTAGTGATGTTGCTGAGGAGGGTTTCCATGTAGGGGTAGATGCCAGGAAAGGTACAGGCTAAGGCAGGGCAGGGGCAGTGATAGCAGAAAGCCTAAGGACTCAACCCAAAGACAAGGCCAATAAAGGGCAGCATGAGGAAGTCAGGCTGGATGTAAGAGGATAACACAGTAGACAGACCCTTACGGGCTTCCAAACTGGGCCTAGATGACCCATGGATATCTTGGGAATTTTACACACTAAAGGCTGTTAAAAAACTGTATCCTGGTCTGAAGGATTTAATAAAGCACCAAGCTTGGAGGAAGATGTCCCCCTATGGCATAATCAGAACCAGTGAAGAGGAGAGGCAAACATCGAGTGGCCTTTGAAAGAAAGCTTGCGATATGGAGAAGAAAGGAAGAATAAAGATAATCTGTTAGGGGAGGCAGGGTGTGGAGTTTTACCAGACATACTGGGTTTAGCAGTTGCAATTCAGCAGAGAGACGGAGTGGGATTAAACATTGTAGATCCTGCCCCCGCCCCCCACCAAATCTCAGGGAAGGAAGTAGGACTCAGGGCAGGGACATGGGGAGCCACAGCAGGCTTTTGAGCAGGGACTGGCAGCATGGGAGCTGTGTACAGGAAGGCTGAGGAGAGCCAATGCACTGATGATGTGCCTCTGTTAAATGTTGCATACCAGTCCTCCATTCTTGCCCTGCCCTCCCTAGACCTCTGCATGTATTTTTTGAGCGTCACAGGGAAGAGCAGTTTTAACAAAGAGCTTGAGATGGCAGTACGATGCGTTCTTCCTAATGTTCTGATGCAGTTGTATAGCAAATGGATCTCACTGCCCCTGAGGTAGAGAGATCTGTAACAAAAACAACTGCCACCACCAGTGAAAGAAATGACTCTATCTTTTTTCTTCCTTGGTGGGCTCAGCCAAGCAGAGAGATTGCTGCTGGCACGCATGGCTCACCCTCAGCCCATCCCCCGCATTACGGGCTCAAGGTCAGAATGATAGACGTCAGTACTCAGCACACACTCTGTTGGTGAGCATGTCCCGGTAATGAGGGCCCAGCGTCCTGGGATCCTCAGGTCTGCCAAATGGCTCAGGGGCATGTTTGCAGCAAGTAAGTGTCTGTCCCTGCACACCGGGGGTCTGAGCTGGCAGTGCAGAGCGAGATGCTGGCCTCAGTGACAAATGGAGACCTAGCTTGGTGCTGGCAGGTCCATGTGGAGGGCCCCCTGGGAGCAGATGCAGACAATCAGCCCCACTGTTCCACAGCATGAGTCTAACTCTGAGAAATGGCTCAGGCTGTCTTATGATGACCACATAGAGGAACGAAATGAACCACAGAGGAAGGAGCTATGAGAAATACACATGGGTGTCTCCTGGCTTCCAGAGAGAAGGTGTGGCCAGTTTAGAAAGTTGCCACCTGTTCTTGATTCCCTCCTAGTGTCCAAAAGGCAGTGTTATGGGGGTGGGGGGGGGAGAGAAGAGCTTCATGGCACAGCCTGTGTCCTACTAGCTGTGTGACCTTGACCGTGTCATTTCACTTCTCCGAGCCTTCGTTTTCTCATCTGTAGATGGGGCTCCCAGTAGGATTAAAAAGACAATTTTAAGAATTAAATAGCCTATGCACACACAGTGCATGGAGTATATGCTTTCTTTCTCCTGGTTAAATGAACCTCTCTTTGGCATTTCCCCCTCTGCTCAGTGATGCTTCCCACTTCCCAAGCACTTCCCATGTCCACGTAGTTGACTTTGCTCTCCTGCAAAAAGGCATCTATATCCCTCAAACTGCATTAGGAAATGTTCTTTCAACTTCTAGAACGAAAAATTGCCCCCTTGCCATCCCTTCCCTTTTTCTCTCTCCAGCCACCTGCCTTGTGTGTCTTCTCACTGATGCATTGA
The DNA here is from genome assembly GCF_006229205.1 of Suricata suricatta. Lineage (NCBI taxonomy): Eukaryota > Metazoa > Chordata > Mammalia > Carnivora > Herpestidae > Suricata > Suricata suricatta. The sequence goes on from NC_043701.1 coordinate 162,833,625, forward strand.
TTGCTTCTATCTCACTTAATGAAGTATAAATTAAAAGTGATGTTTGCCAGCCCTGGGCAGTGTGTGTAAAGCAAGTTTCTACCAGTTATCACCTAAGCCCCATTAGGCAGATGGAGCTGGTGGAATAGGGATTTGAGAATCCCACATGGCCCCCGACCCAGCATCATCCCCCATAACCACCTCTGTCTAAGTAGATGCACATTCAGATGCATTGCTCCCTCTTGGAGGTGTATAGGTTATCCTTCTTAACTGTTGCGGATCTCCCGTGTGGCGCCAGGCCCAGGACAGATGCAGGCACGTCAGGCCTAGATCTCACACGGGCAGATATTGTCTTTAAATGGGACGCTCCTTTGGGACTGAGCTGGGCGAGGAGCTGGTGGCCACCAGTTCAGAGACTACAGTTACAGCAGCAGTGCGAGGTGCCTGGAGACACTCTGTGCATGCACAACCTGCTGCTAGATGTCACGAATGGTGCCTTGCTCTGGCTCAGGCATTAGAAAGACCAAAAGCAAAGGTAATATTTATTGAGCACTTACTGTGTGCCATGCTGATGGTCTTACCTGACATTTTTCTCACATACAAAAATATATAAGGCACTACTGTTATTATCTCTGTTTTCTGAGGAAGGTATGGGGACAGAGTGAGAATGACTACTGCATGAGCAAGGGAGTGGGATGGAGACATCAGAGAGAGGAAGCAACGGGGGCAGGGCAGAGAAGAGAGGTCCCGAGAGAATGAGCACACTGAGACAAGAACACTAGGTTCTAGCTGAGCGGTGGTCACGCCAGGTTTCAAACCCAGATTGTCCACCTTTCAAACATAAGGTTTTAAGACAGTGTCTTATTGATCTTTCTTAGCTTGGATGGGTGCCATGAGCTTCTAGAGTCTCTCTGCTGTCTACAAAGGAGGTTGATATGTGGAAGGATGTGTTTCCTTCTAGTTCAACAATGCCTTGGTCCTGTGTTACGAAGTTTGAAAGAATGTTTCCTGCTGAGGGGAGAAGAGAAGTCAGAGGAGTGTAGAGTTACTGAGTTTTTTTAAACATAAGACAAAGAATAGACTGGGGTGAAGGAGGCAGTAAATAGCCTATGGACAATGTCTTAGCATTCTGTAATTAACAAGACCAAGCAATGGGACCAAGCTCTGGCATTCCCATCTGGAAGCCCCCCCAGGGCCAAGTTCTTGAAGGTTTCTTTCCATTTGGGCAAGAAGCCACTTTGTTTGGATCCTGGATCTACCTCATAGGCTGGTAGAATTATTAAATGAGAAATGTCTGCAAATGCTTATCCAGTGACAGACCTGAACAGTGGTACTATTTATTATTATTCTTATCATTATCCTAATTTTAGGACAACTGGCTTCTATGGGAAAGTCCCATGTTGCATCTTCTCATTTATGAATGGACACTCAGCCTAGATGGACACTTTTGGCCTCTCTCTCTCAGGCATTTGGTTCTCTGTTTGAGATGAAGCTGATTGGTAACTCAAAGGTTGTCTGGGTCAAGCCTTTCATTAAACTGATAAAGAAACTGAGTCCCAGTGAGGGAAGCCATTTATTCAAGATAATATGGGCACATAATGGCAGAACTGTGGTTTTTGAAATCAGAGTTCTGGCTTTGAAGTTACACAGAGAGAGACTTCACCATGTAGGCAGACCTAGAAAGACATGTAGTTGAGGAGGACACTCACAACTAAGAGCTTTGAAACACTCTTTGTCTTTGTCCAGTAAACCCAGAGTTTTCAGGGCACTGGGATTAGAAGGAGCCACATCAGTCTTTCAGACCAGTTGGGAGCACTGTTGTCATGGATAAGGCCCCCAAAGGTAAGTTGGATCCAGAGCAGCCAGAGGCAGCAACATGATAAAAGAATCTGAGTCAAAGTTGAGCATGGAGACTAAAGGTTGATGTTGGGGAAGGTCTTCGCAAGTCCAAACGCTGAGAAAAGGCCCCAAAATGGAAGGACAAGGAGGAAGGGAAGAGGGCAGGAAGACAGGCCATGGAGTATGAGGCAGACTTGGGCATGAGGACCCAGACTGAGACTGTGAGGTGATTGGCAGCCCATTTTTATAGGGCACCTTTCACTTGTTGGGGGGATGGTAACAGGGGAAGCACTTGACTGATTAAAGCAGTCAGCCTGGGCCAGACCAGAAGGACAGTCACATAAGAAGAGTAGCAGGGAGATAGGATGCAATTATCCAAAGTGGTCTTTGGCCTGAACCTCCAGTCTTTAATCATCCCAGGGGAGGTAGTGACAGCATATATATGCATGGAAGATTTCCTGACTCTGCTCTGGACCTGCGGAGAGGAGTGAGTTGATGTCAGAGCAGAATCTTAGCACACAGGTTAGCTCTGCAAAGGTGGCTTGGAATGATAAACTGCGGGCTTCCTGGTCTCAGCTGCTCCACCTTGATCCCAAATCACAGAGCATCAGCATTTGGTAGCTCAGAGCAGACCAGCCTCGCAGACACAAGGTTGTAAAAAGTTATTTCTCTGAGATTTCTTCAGCGTTAATGGCTGTGTGACGTGGCTGTCTGGAGGAGCTGTCTTGACTCAGCTGGACCCTAAGCCAAGTGTAAATGGTTTGAAGTACTCCATGTCGGCCTCTTCTCTTGAGCAGCTATAAAAATCATTTATGTTTGGTCTCACAGATGCTTGCTTATGAACTTCTGCATGCTAAGTTTTCCGTAAAGTCTTAGGGCTGGTACTTGGGGCCTGACCATCCACCCCTGGAAGGAAGGGAGAAGGAGGTGGGAAGGAAGGAGGCCATTACCATAGTCATTCTCTCAAAAAGTGATATAGAACTTCAGAACTTTATTTATTGTCAGAATCACCAGTTTGATCATGCCAATTCTTACTCAGAAACTTTCAAGAGCTTCCCAGTGTCCATGGGAGAAAGTCTGCCCATTACGTGTGTTAGAGCAAGTGGTTCTGAGCTTAACTGTCTACTCTTCTCTGTGTCACCCTCAGCAGTGTCAGTTCTGTGATCTTGGACATGTTTTAAATGCTCCAAACCTCAAGACATTATCCCAATTATGGAAATCATAACCCCTGCCTTTATCAGTATGCTTTGGCTCTATGAGTCACAGAAAGCCCTGCCTTGCTTCTCTAAAGCGTGGGGGATTTATTGCTTCATGTGGTGACGTCTACGGGTAGGGTGCTTCTGGATTGTTAATTTGTTGCTTCCATGACATTGTCAAGGACCAGTGTCTTTCACATTTTCTACTTTGCCATCTAGAGTGTTGGTGTTTGTTTTCAGGTTGATTTCCTCATGATGGTGAAGAAGGATGGTCACAATACTAGCATCACATCCACACATGAAAATATCCAGACGAAGAGTAGGAGACAACATGTTTTCTGAATGAGGGAACTGTTGCTAGATGCTCCCAGCTCCCAACATCCCTGAGGCATGCCTGTGCCAGGACTGGGCTGACCAGGGGAGCAGCGTGAGGCTGGCCTCCTCCAGACACATGTCCACTCAGAGGGGGCACCTCAACAGAATTTGTGGGGGAGGAATGGGTGGATATCGTGTAGGGAACCTACAATGCCTGCCGGCTGCCTCATGGGGGCCTTTGAAGAATCAAATGAGATAAGCCAGGAAATCATATAGATATTAGCACTTTTCCTGTTGACCGTCCTTCCTGTCTTTATGTATCATGGCTCTCATTGATATGTGTCCACCCCACCTACCAAAATCTTACTCCTCTTAAAAATTTCAGTGTATACCTTCCTTCTTCTCTGAAGTTTTTCCTATCACCCCAGTATCTCATATCGATTTTTTTTCCTCCCAGATAGAACTTCTGCCCCCAATTCTTGAAACACTCTAGGCAGTCTGTGGATAGTCTGCATCAGATAACCTGAAGAATGTTGAAAAATGTTGAATCCCAGACCTCATTTATCCCTGGAGATTCTGATTTTATAGGTCTGGAGAATATTTGTGATATATATTAAACCAAAGTCTCCTTGGCATGCCTAATGTCAAGCCAGATTTGGAAATAATTTCTGGAACTTAACATTAAGGCTTCATTGCCTACTGCAAAGATGGTGGATAGCTTTTCTAGTCCTGACCCTAGTTGGAGGGTAGGAACCCACATCTCATGTATTTTTGTGTGTTGCTTAACACACAGTCTGGGCAAAGGTATCCTATCAGTGGTTTTTTAAACTATGTTTTCATGGAGTCTTTGGAGAGGATTAAAAAAAAAATTCCAGAGTTTTTCTAAATGTGTGAGTAAGTGTACTCATTCATGTAGACTTCTAGTACTCTAAGACTTACAACCAAAAGAGGTTGGCTGGTTTATTCCTCTGCCACTTCTTGCCAAAGGGACAGACAGATCTGCCGGCTCGTGCTTGGCTCCAGTGTTGCTGCTCAGTGTTTCTATCTCTCCTTTCAGAATTATAACCAATTTAGAAGGTCTGACTGTGGTTTCCTTTATAACTGCAGAGGCAGAAGAAGTTGAAATTGACTTAACTTTGTCTCTGAAAACAGCCAAGGCTGGGAAGGGGCACTTTTATGCGGCTTCCTTTTTACCAGTAATGATCTCTGCAGCAAGTGACAGCATTGCCAGTTGGAGTTTCAGGGAGCTGATGGAGATACTGAGCAGTGGAACAGTCATCTGGTCCATGAACATCCTCCAAATGACTGTTGGGAATGTTGGCTTATTTTGGGCCCTGAGTGGGGGACTGTGAAGGAATAGCAAATACCAGCCCATAGCATACTCACTGTGTGCTGGAGTCAGGACTGGGTCTTTATATACATTATATGATTAATCCTTAAAACAGCCCTTTGACCCTTGTGAGTTAGGTATTATTATCTCCATTTGGCAGCTGTAGAAACTGAGGCGGGGAGAGGTTGGGAAATTTGCCCAACTAAGGAACTGATGACTTAACTTTTAAACTCAGGTTTGCTTGACTCCAGATTCCATTCTCTGACCCACCAACTCTACTGAGTTCTAGAAAACATGCATCACTGCTTTCAAAGGGTCTGGAGTCACTGCCTTTGATTCTCAACTTTGGCTGCCCTTCAGATTTCCTGAGGAACTAGAAAGCTACCCACACCCAGGCATCACCCATGGGACTGTTTTAATGTGTCTGTGGTGAGGCCCTGGATTATATAAAGTTTTCTAGATAGTTCTACTGTGCTTCTAGCATCATGAAACACTGGTTTAGTTGGAGTCAAAGAAAATTAATCCATTGACTATTTTAGAGTGTGTCTTGTGCCCTCAGCCTTTGCTTCCCTGGCGGCTTGCCCAGGAGGGTGCTAACTGCTGTGGGTCACAGAGGAAGGAGATGCTGATTCTGCCTAACAGGGCCAGAAGGGCTTTGCATGAAGTTAGTATTTAAGCTGTGTGAACAGGTCAGTAGGGTTTTGCTGAGGACTGATGGTAGGGGTGGGTGGCGAGGGTTTTCTGGGGAGAGAAGGTAGCATATGCAGAGGCATAGACATGTGTAGGAATGAAATGTCCTCAGGAAGGCCCAGGAATGTCAGTGAGGTAGGGTGAAAGCACATGTGAGGAGGTGACAGAGGAGAAAGAGAGGTGGTAAAGGGCTGCATGATTAAGGGTCTCCTGTACTGAGCTAGTGAGTTTTTGTTGTTGTTGTTCATTTGTTTTCTTGACAGAATAGGTAGTTTCAGGATCTGATCTGTGTCTTAGAAAGATCACTGGGGGGTGGGGTGGGGTCAGGAGCTCTTGGTTAGCTCAGTCGGTTGAATGTCCAACTCTTGATTTCAGCTCAGGTCACAATCTCACAATCTGTTGGACTGAGCCACCAGTTGGGTTCTGTACTGACAGCACAGAGCCTTCTTTCTCTCCCCCTTTCTCTGCCCTTCCCCTGCTCATATGTGTGTTCGTTTCTCTCTCTCTCTCTCTCTCTCTCTCTCTCTCTCTCTCTCTCTCTCTCCCCTGCCCCTCCCCTGCTCACACTCTATCTCTCAAAATAAATAAATAAACTTTAAAATAAGTTATAGAATTACATATTATAAATAAAGAAAGCCCTGCCCCCCAAAAAATGGCTTCCATGGTGCTCTAGGCAAGGACTGCTGTGGGCATGGACTCTTTCAGTGTTGGAAAGTTGCTGTGGGAGTTGGCTATGAGAAGTGCTTGAGAGGTAAAGGAAGCCCAGCCTAGTGCAGGCTTGGATGTGGAGCTTCCAAAGAAGATTGTAGTGTAAATCTCAGGATTTCAGTTGAGTGACTTGGTAAATGTGTGGGGGCTGAAGGGATTCATAAACCATGCATGGACTACAGAGCAAGAGGTTTTGGACCACAGATAATCAGTTTGGTTGGGACATGTTGAGTTTGATATTCTGGGACATTTAGGTTAGAAGGCTTTTAAGCAGTGGTATTGATGGGTTCAGATCCTAGGAGACAGGCTTTTGCGTAAGAGCTCACATAAGTCTTGGCAAACAAAGATAAATTCAACAATGCAGTCTGTTTGCGATTCTTATTGTTGAACATAGGATTGAGTGCATATAGCCCAGCTTGCTGTCAATTCAGCAAACATTTTTTGAAAACTTACTCTGTGCTCAGCACGATGCCAGGCACTGGGATCACCAAGATGAATGGGACGCCGCATCTGTCCAAGAAACATATTATGATAGAGAGATGTATCAAGTGCATTGGTGACAGAGAAGAGCAAGTGATTAATTCTACCATGAGTAGTTAGAGGAAGAGACAGAGCAGAGGTCACATTTGACCAGGCCTAAAAGATGAGTTCGGTTTGCCAAGTGTATCAGAGTTTTATGCATTGGCACTGCAGTTGAATTTTACTTTAGAAATTAAGCATATTCCAGAATAAGTTGGTATTAATTTGAATGCCAGGAAATTGAATATTAAATCCATTAGAAGAATCCATTATAAAATTCAAGAAGTTCTTTTCTGAGAGAATGGAGAACACTGATTGTGTTTTGCAAGCCATTGTATGTTTTCTGTCAGGTTGCCTGAAAGCTCGATTCACTTTCACTCACCACAAGGAAACATGATATTGAATATCTGATATGTTCTCCTCAAGTCCATACTAGCCAAGTCAAGTGCGTGTCTTGGAAGGACAACCCTTCCCCAAGCTCCAGGCAGATGCCCATTCCCCATGGCTGCTTACATAGGACCCGGTGAACCAGTTCTTGCTCACCTCAAGGCGCCTTATTGAAGGTCACACAGCAAAGTGGTGGCAGAATCCCACTGCCGTATGCACCTTGCCACACCATTGGGCATTTCCAAATGATACTTCCCCACATGTTGGCCGCTCTCCTTTGGCAGTGCTTGTGTGTACATTTACCTTTAATTACAAGGCACGGCAGTGAATAGTGGTTTGTTTGCGGGAGCCAGTGGGGATGGATGCCAGCCAAGTGGTAGATGCTTGACCCGGTGAAGGATGACTGATTGGCAGAGTTTGGACTCCAGTCTTACCCTTTCATTTTGCTGCAGTTTAATGTGTTTTTTGTACTTCGAGGGCTCTCTGCTCATCGGGAGCCCGTTCAACCTCAGCCTGCCTCTCTCTCTACTGTTGTTAGTGCCTTCACTTTTTGACTAGGAAATAAATGCAGTACAGAGACCCAAACCCTCTCAAGCTGATATGGCCCTCAGTTGGCAGGTAAATTTATAACCTGAGACTAGTCTGTGCTATGACATCTTCCAATTGAATGGCCTTTATTGGTGAGGGACGAATGTTTTGGGGCGAGAAGTGTTATGTGAGATAATTTGCATTTATGCAGTCTCTAGCCTGCTCAAAATCTGCTAGTGATTGCCCATTGTCTTCAGGATTCAGGCCAAATTCCATGGCAGGAGACTAAATCTCCCCTGAAAAATATCCCCAAATGTTTTCTCCAGCTTCATCCTCCTTGTTACCTTCATATCTTTATAGGATTCATACATGCCATTTCCCTTTCATCTTCTCTGGCTGCTCCTGTGCTGTTGCTCACAGTGTCTTCTTGGAATGTTCTGTCCCATTCTCTCTCCACTATCTGAATTCTAACCATCTTTGAGGCTCCATGCAGGAGTCATCTCCTATAAGAGTTTTTTATTGACCAACTTGCCCAGTACTTCCTGTCACACTGACTGGCATTTCCACCTTGTATCATATCTTTTAACATCTCTGTCTGTAGAAATATGGCTAGCTCTCTTAGGGAGGGTACTGAGTTCTTCCTATTCTTGTACCCATTGTAGTGCCTGATGCAATGTCTTATAGGCTCTCAGAGCACACTATTCTTGTTGCTTTTTTGGAAGGAAACCGTGGTGCAGGTGTTCAAGGCAGTTCCAGGGTAGCTGAATCTCAGCCACTTGTCGATGGTTTGCAGTCTGTCCCTGGGCAAGGCCTGTGGAGGGCTAACTAACGAAGAGGGCTTTTGCTTCAGGTTTTATCCCAGCTTCCCATATCTGCTTTCCTGGTCCAGATGGCACCCGAGTTTGGCTGCTCCATCCTGGACTCACCTTCTGTGTTCAGTGTTCTGCCTGTCTCTCCTGTCATTGCAACAGGACTAATGGCTTCCAGCTGTAATAGCTTATAGTCTTCTTCTAGCATCCTCTGCCAGAATTCAAAGCCTAGCACCTTCTGCTAGGGGGAGAGAGCTGAGGGAGGGGGACATTTATGGTAGAATTGATCGCTCCCTCCTTGGTGCTTTTACAGCGTTCTGTTTATCTTCTATCTAGCATGTATCTTCCTGCAGCTCAGCCATTTAGTTTCTGTGTCCCGGGCTAAACATTGGATGCCCTAAGGCTAGAACCATACATTCTCTGTTCAGGCTTCCTGGTACCTAACACAGTGCTTAGTACTGCATTGACATTCATTTCAATGAAGCTGAAATTAGTAAGCAATTATTAACTGATAATGACCCAGAAAGTGCCTAGTCTAAGCCGGTGAACCATTTGAACCTCATACTATGTTCCTGCCACTACAGTTCCTATCCTATCCCCTTCCTAGGGGAGTATCCCAAGAGTATCCCTTTGGACTTGACCCTCCTGCAAACCAGAGTTTTAAGGGGGCATTTTCTGTCCTCTGGGTAGAAATATCATGGGGGCAGAGGGACATCTAGGCAGGCCAAACTGTCTTCAGGGCTCTGTGAAGTGACTATCCTCACCTACTCAAAAAACTAATTTCCTAACTGGCTTTCACTCTGACTTTGTTCTGTAATGTCAAAAGAGATGTGGACATGGGTTTCTTTTGGTCCACAACATTCAGAGGGTAGAAGGTAAGCCACATTTAAAAAAATGTTATTTTTTCCTGTTGAAAAATGAAAAAATACATACTGAGAGATCAAGCCCTTCATCACTAGACTTAATTGATTCAGTACATAGCAGTTTTCCTCTTTCTCTCTCTCTCTCTCTCTCTCTCAGGTCAGGTAAAAATGCTGGATTTTAGATAATCCAGGGAAGAATGAGAACATCTCTGACATCATATGGTGATGTTCTTCACTGTACTTGGCTCTGGACAAGTGTCTGTCTTGTTCGTGTAGAAATGGCTGACTCTGAACCATCTTTATTCCTTCTATGTTAAGTTGGGCTGTACACACCTTCTCCAGGGTTGTTAAGGCCACCAAGTTTGTTCACAGTCTACATGGGCACTCATTGCCCCCTTCATTTGAATTTCTGCCACTCCACATGATGCTTGTCAGATTCAGAGAACCTCAGCCATTCTTACTGCTGTGAATAAGACTCTAAGGATTTGGACTCTGTTCTTTCCAGCTAGGGCACCAAAATTTAGACATCTATTTCACTTCCCTGGACTGATCCAGGAGAAGAAAGCAGAGATGATTTTGGGGTTGGCTTCCAAGAACAAGCTTCTTTCTCTTCTTGCTTTGTTTCTGAAACAAAGTAGAAAAAAGCTCTGACATTCCCAGCTGGGAAGAAGAGAGTCTAGTCCTTGCAAACAAAGGCCTACCTGCCTGTCTGGAAGGGTTTATTTGGGGAATTGGGACATAGCTGTTTTTCAGACTGATTAGTCTAGAGTATTGAGAAAGAAGACACCATTTTATGTCTTAATAGTTTATTCTGCTTGTTAAATTCTCAGTAAATCACCCTGCTTTAGGAACAAGGGTCATTTTTTTTTCTAATGATAAAAACATCTTATATTTATCAGAAAGGCAGTGCTGATTTAGGATGAAGATTACAGCAATCTAAAAGATAAGGACTGTGGAAGGAGAATCATGGCAGGAACCTGCCCAGTGGGATGTGTTGCAGCATTTCCTGAGGACTTCTAGGAGACTAATGCCATAGCTTCTAGAGCAGCTCTTGAAATATTTTGGAATACTGAAAATTTGAAGAGTCCAGTATCTATTAGAGAAAGTGAATCTGTATTTAACATTCTTCCTACCAAGAAGTCATTGAGCCCAGATGGCCTTACTAGTGAATTCTTCCAAATGTTATAGATAATAATAATGATGATAATTATAATAATGCGCATTTTAGAGAAATTCTTCAGAAAATAAAAAAGAGGGAAGACTTTCCAACTCATTATGAGGACTGCATAACCTTGATATCAAAGTCTGAAAAAGGCATCAAAAGAAATAAAAATTACCTATTGATTTATCTCATGAACATGGATGCTGAAATCCTTAACAAAACATTAGCTAATTCAAGCCAGAATAATATAAAAAGAATAGTACATCACAACTAAATTTGGCTTATTTCAGGAAAGTTACTGCAAGGTTACTTTAATATTAAAAACAAATGTAATTTAACACAAATATATAATAAAGGAGAAATCATATGATAATCTCAACTGATGCAAAACAAGTATTTGATAACACTCAACATCTCTTATGGTAACAATTCTTAGCCAATCAGAAAAGAACTTCCTTAATATGAAAAAATATATTTTTAAAATAAAACCTACAGTAGATGTTACACTTAAAGGTGAAATTTTGAATGTTTTTCTCTAAGATTAGGAATTGGATGAGAATGGCTACTATCATCTCTCTTTTACTCATCACTACAGTGAAGGTTCTAGTCAGTGCAAAAGGTGAGAAAGGAATAAATAAAATGTACAAGGATTGGAGAGATAATTATGTAGAAAATTCAAGAGAATGTGAACAAACCACTAGAATTAGTAAGTCATTAGAATGAGGTCACTCGATACTACGTCAATATGTAAAAAATTTTGCCTATATGGTTGTAAGAAGCAAATATAAAATTAAAATATATGAAATGGTTGTTTATAATAGCATCAAATAATATGTGATAAATATATGGATAATCTAATAACATAATAGATAAAGTAATTAAACAATGAGGAAGTCCTCAGTACAGAAGACTACAAAACATTGCTGAGAGAAATTATAGAAGGCCTAAATAAATTGGAGAGAAATAAATGCTTATGGATAGAGACAATATTGTAAACATGTTCTCTTCCATACTCATCTACTAGTTCAAAACAACCCCCCCCCAAATTTCAGTAGGTATTTTCTATGGATTTTGACAAGCCAATTCTAAAATTTATGCAATAATATGAAGGGCCAAGAATGTATAAGACAATCTTGGGGGAAAAATGAAGAATTACACCAGGTATTCAGACTTGTTTCAAGCTGCAGTAATTAAGATAGTGTGTATTAGCACAAGAGCAGTGGAATAAAGCCACTGGTTTGTGTGTGTGAGTGTGCGTGTGTGCATGCTCACTTGATGCTTGCATGATGATGAAAGTGATCTTTTAAAAAACATAACTTGATCTACTGAATATCTTCATATATTTTTAAAAGATTTTAAATTTCTCTTTCACTCTCTACACAAAATTATTCCTGATGGATTACAGATAGAAATGTGAAAGTTAAAATCATAAAACTTCCCAACAAGAACATAAGAGATTGTCTTCATGGCTTCTGAATTGACAAAGATTTCTTACATAGGCCACAGAAAGTTTTGACCATAAAGGAAATACTGATTAAATGAACTTTAATGAAATAAATAGCTTCTGTCCAACAAAAGCATTAAAAGAGAGTAAAAAGACAAGCTACATAACAAGATACTTGTAACACATATATATGGCAAAGGTCTCATATCTAAAATATATAAAGAACTCCTAAAGTCATATAGAAAAGACTGACAACTTACTAGAAAATATAGGCAAAATATTTGAACAAAATATTTGACTTTTCACCAAAAGGATACCTAAATGCCCCATAAACATGAAAACTTGTTCATCAGTCTTTGGAAAGTGCAAAATAAAACCACTCTGAAATGCCTTTATATAACAAATATATTAGCTAAAATGAAAAAGACAATATTGAGTGTTGGCAAGGATATGAAGCAACTAGAACTTTCATACACTGCTGAATGAGATGTAAACTGTCACAACCACTTTGAAAATCTGGCAACAACTACTAAAGCTGAATGTACACATAGCCTTTGAGTCGCTGGTTCTATTCTTAGGTATATATCATATAGAAATGCATTCATATGTGCATCATATGGCATGGAGAAGAATGTTCATAGCAATAGAAGCCACACTCTAGAAGCAACCCAAACATCTATCAATAGTAGAATGGATAAATAAATTGTAGACTAATCATACAACGGAATACCATATATTAAAGAGAAAGAATGAACTGCTATAAGAAAGTAAAAAGATGGATTCATCTCATAGAATGTGGAGCTATATAGGCAAGACAAAAAATAATGCACACTTTATGACTCTGTTGACACATTTTAGAATAGTCAGAACTAGTCAATGTTGATAGAAGAAAGAATGGTTTCTTTGGGGAGAAAAAGGACACAAGGTATATTTCCAAGGTGCTGCTAATTCCCTTTTTCTTAATGTCCAAAGTAAATACACAGGCACACTCACCTGTAAAAATTCAAAAGGCTGTACCTCTGTGATTTGTGAACTTTGTGTATTTTGACTTAAATACATATTTACATTAAATTATTTTGTAAAGATAAGGATATGCCTTCATTTTAAAAGGACACTATGACTGCTCTGTTCAGCAGCTCACAATTCTTTCCCCAAAAATAGACACACAAATGTACACATACAAAAAGAAAAGGTATTTGCTCCATGCTGTACTCTGTCTTCAGACCAGTATGTCCTCAGTCAAGCTGGAGAAGTGGGGGTGGCATAGTTGACCCTTCAAAGTGCTATGGGAATGGGTTTGGAATTAGGTGGTTGCCATCTTGAGGCCCTATGTGTGGTTAAGAGCCCCCACACTGGCTCTAGACAAATCTGAGTTCTAGGCTCTACTAATTAACAGTGTTATTTAGATAGAGTGGTTTAAGTTCTTAAAACTTCAGTGTGGTAAGCGAGAAAATAATTTTAATCTATCTTCTGAGATCCTCCTAACTAGACTAGAAATGAAATTAACATGAGACATTAACTGAAGAAAATACAATTTAATTTTATGTGTAGGGAGATTCCACATAGACATGAGATTCCAAAGACAGGCATAATGCAATATATGTTATCATTTCGAACTAAAGATAAGGGGGTAGGGGTCTTGGACTTCAAAGAGAAGGAATACAGTTTACAGGAAGATGAAAAAGAGTAAATGTTTGGTAATAAATGTTGTCTGCACTACTCAAACAATGAGACATAAGGAGGACTTTGATCAAGCAGGTCTTCTTAGGTTCCTCCCTACCAAACCTAGTTCACATTATAATGTATTTATCTGTGGTGATAGCTCTTTTCCTGGAGTAGGTCCTCTAAGTTCTTTCAGGTATTGGGGGGTGGGGGGTGGGATCAAGTTTTCTTCCTCAGTCTTTTGGGCCTTGATTGTTTTCAGCTCAGCATAATCTGCATGCCAAAATGGCTCATCTTGGGGTGTCTGCCCTTGGTCCCTAGCTTTCTTATTTGTAAAATGGGAATAATATTAATCTTACCTTCTTGGGTATTGCTGACTATCAGACAAGATAATCCATGAAAGTGCTTTGCACAGTGACAGGCACATAGAGTATTTCATAAATGAGAGGTTTGGTGGTAGTGCCAACAACTATGAGTACTAGCTAAGGAGGGGCGGTGAGGGTGTTGAAGATACCTGTAGAAGACTGAGAATTGGAGTCACAAATACAGAACTTCCTTCTTGGTGCTCTGCTGCCTATCTGTTCCTTTGGGGTCCTATTTTCACAGTCTTTCAGTGAGCTCCAGCCACATTGCTCCCTGCCTGGTTCACTCTGACTCTCTTTCTCTCCCAGTGCTGTGTGTGGTTATTGTAAAAGTAGTTGTATCCACTTTATCAGCAGATGCCAAAATTGTTAGATAAATGCTTTGTCATCATCAGATCATTGCAGGAGTTTTGATGTGGAAATAGGCCACTCAAAACTCTATAAATGCTAGGACCCATCTTTTGCTTTGAAGTTGCCTCCAGGTCAGTCAGCCTTGCTGACTCCTACTGGATGGTTTCAAAAGAAACCAGAAGCTCAATTCCCACTGCTAGAAAGTGTTCCTACATTCAGGAACTGTTCAGCCCTGAGCCCTTCTCCTCAATTGCTCCCCACGCTCCCATCACGGGTACCATGTTAACTGAGATATTCTCCTTCCTCCTCTCCTTCTGCATGAGAACCAATTTATAAGTTCTACCAAACACAAGACAAAACAAAACAAAACAACCCAACCCAACCCAACCCAACCAAAAAGCCTGGGAGCCCTCGCTCCCTCTGAGCTCCCAGCCTGTTCCTCAGGGTTGGCATTTGTAGCAGCAGGAAGGATAGCAGGGGATGAGTCTGTGTTAAAGCCAAACTTACTTCTGGGAGTGACAATTAGGGTTATTTGCAGTCCCCAGCATGGCAGCTCCCATCCCAGAAAAAGCAATAGTGTGGCCTATAAAAATTAGCACTGCTACCTGTTCTAACCTGCTTCCTCATTCTCATTGCCCCATCACTTTTCCTGTTTCTCCTTTCAGGAGGGAAAATTTAGTTGGCCAAGGAAGGACTCTGTTGGAAAGAGGTGCACTTTCAAAAAAGAAGTTTCTAGAATGGTGGAGATCAACAATAAGATCCATATCTACAATAGTGTGTGTAGGTTGGGGAAAAATTTGCTCTTCTCCATGGATACTAGAAAGAAGGGCAGATACCATTAGGAACCCCATACTCCATCTGAGAGAGGGAAGCTCAGAAAATGCTGAGATTTAAAGAGAAGAGGCTTATTCTCTTTCTCTTTCCTCCTGAGGGACACTCAATGCCTTCAAAAGTACAAAGGCTCTGTGAACACACAGGTGCTGTCCCTTCATGGATGGTGAAGCTGACCTATGGGGCAGTAATACACCATCCTTAGGGGCCCAGAGAAAGGAAGTGTTTCCCAGGACCATCTTCCTGACCCAACACTAGATTGTATGGTTTTTACCAACCTTGGACAAGCATTTGAAAAACAAAATTGCCTTTGTCAGTACACCAGAGCTATTTTTGTCATTGTAAAAATGAATGAGAATGTTTAAGGGACTCTTTATAGAGGACTCCCAGCAGGGCTAAGAATGGGCTTGGCATTGAGGAAGAGATAACACATATACAACCTTCATGCTTTTTCAGCTGCACTCTCTACCTCTCAGACTGATTCAGGATACTGATTCCTGCCTGGTCCTGTCTTGAGAGCCCCTGAGTTTTGCTTTCCTACAAGGGGTTGGTGGCTATGTGGTACTGCAGGGCCACAGAGTTCTGCTGTGCCTGATAGAAGTTGCAAAGAATGGCATACAAAGCACAGGAATGAAGTCTTTACCAAATTATTGAGTTATTACCAATAAATTCTGATATGGGTGCTTGATGCAAAATGGAGAAACCAACATCAAAGATCTGGGAAACCAGCCTCAGATATCACATAGGCATCTAGTTGGGCATGAGAACCTTAAAGACTGAGTGGGTATGGGGGTGATTATAGAGAAATGGGCAGTGTAGAGGTAAGTGGAATGGGATGAGGAACTTCTCATGATAGAAATGGTCCAGCTGGGAACCATATGGAGTCGTTCATTTCACAGCATCTTCAGGGTGCCAGGTGTCAACCCTAAGGACACGGTAGCTAAAACCCAAATATAGCCCTGCCCTCATTTTGTTGACTTTCCAGGTTGAAGCCTATCAGTGGCTCCCTTTTCTTTGATCCTGACATGTCTTATGGGCTCAGAGGAAGAGTCTTAAATAAAAGGAACCTCCTCAAGAGGAAGAATGCACAGGAAGTGAATGAATGAAGATGGGATGTTCCTCTTCTTAGGGGTCATCAAAGTGGGCACACAGCTCCAAATCCAGCACGTCCTCTGTTATCTCAGGGTCAATTGTTCACAGTGGTGTCTCTGTGGGAAGTATTTAGTTACTGGCCACTGTTCTCGCAGCCCCGTTTGCTACTGCCCTCACTCCTCTCAGCCACCTACTAATATTACTTACTTTGTCAAGTGATGTGAAATCATGCTAATAGGATCCCAAGCTAATTCAAGCTAATCTGTTGCAAAAAAGACCACCATCCAGGATATAAAGGGAAAAAATGATTTGATTGGTCACTATTTGGGATTACACACCCATCCAGGTCTTCTCTATGGTATGAATAACCAACCTTTGACGGTAAAAGACAAGTTTGTTTTTTCTTACATGTTTACAAAAATCAGTAGATTCCTTTAGCACACATAATCTTTGCTTCACTTTAGAGGCAGAAAATTGAAAGTTGGCTTTATTTAAAATTGCTATGTTCACTTTGTCTTGAAATTGCTATGTTTCCCACAGATAGTATGCTTGTGTTTGGGATTCAATGGGGAGACATGAATGGTGGAAGGAGCTTTTTGCTTATATGCCATAGGGAAAGCAAAATAGTTTTTAATGTCACTGAGTCTTGGCAAGTTAAACTTTATTTTAAATTGGCAGTTCAGGAGAATTATAGACATAAAATTATTTCAGTAAGAGAATGATACACTTTAACAGAGAAGGCTTTCTCTTATGAGTTCAAGATGTGAAGTATTAAGAAAAAAATTAAATATGACTTCCATCTTTTCCATGCTGTCTCATGGAACCTCTTTGTAGCATTTCATAAATATATTCCATTTTCCTTCACGTAGGTAGGTAATCAAGAGATCTTAGAACAGCAATCTGGCTTGGTCTTCATTCATTATAGCTTCTTGAATAGAACTAAGTGCATGTTTAAATTTGTGTTCTCTTTAAGAAAACCCACTACATAAACATGTGAATTGTAAAATATGTAGGCTTTGAGTTTCTGTGTGTATGGAGGAGGGAAGTGTGGAAAGAATAGTGAATTTATTGGTCAGTTTTTGGTGTATTTCACTGTTCATTTGCAGATCATTAGCTACTTGGTGGACAACTGATAGCAGAGAAACTTTAAATTGCTCATTGAATATCAATTTGAAGTGAAATGCTAATGAGTCAGCAGAGGAATAAGATTTGATTTACAGGTTCAATTTGTTCAGTTTTTGTTTAAGCTGCACGAGTCCACCTGTACAGGTGTCACATGAGTCACAGGAAGCATCCATCTAAGGTACAGAGGTGGAAGCCAGGATCAGGTGGAGGTTGAGCACAAATACAGCGTAGTACCCAGCAGAGTAGGACTCCTCTGAGCACACCGGCCTTTACACCTCAGTTTCCCTCCTTTCATACCTTCTGCTTGTTTCCTGTGAATTCTTTACCTCATTCAAGGTCCTTTTCAAAATATCACCTTTTCGAATGAAGCCAGTGTGATCTCTGCTTACAGCAAATGAGATACTGCCTATTGCCTTTTTTGACCTCCCTCCCAATGCTAATTTTAGGACAGTACATGGTAGTGAATTTTGGTGTTAGAAATACCGTATTTTAGTTCTTGCAGTATTACCTACTAGATCTTGGACAATGTTCATCACTAGATCTTTCTCTGAACTACTGGTTAAAACAAAGGGTCATAGTGCACGGGGCCCTTGTAAGAGCTCGAATCAAGCACTGCATGTAAACAATTCTTAGCATACAGCTTGACACATAGCAAAAGCTAAAAATATTAGCTATTATGATTGTAATTATGATTTTAAGTCTATTTTTATAGATCTGGTTTAGTTACAAACCAGAGTCTTAAATGTAAATGATTTTTAGCAAGTTGGTGTTTTAACAGGACCATCTTAAGTTGAATACTTTTTTTTTTAAAGAAAGACTACTTTTTGACCTGCCTGTCTATAGGGGAATGGTTATTCCTATTACAGAGCCTTCCAGACATCTCTAGTGGGCACTGACAATATATTTACATTTTCTGGCTATCTTTAATTACTATTAATAAAAGTTTCTTTCTTAGTCTTCATTAATGCTGCTTATATGTTCCCTGTGAAGTCCTGAATCAACCTGAATCTCCTCTTCCTTTTGAGATTGTAAGTTCCTTGAGGGCAGAAATCATCTGGCTTAGTTCCCAGTTCCAGATGCACCTTCCACACTGCCTTGCCCATGTAAGACTCAGGTGAATAAGACTAATCACTCAGGTTTACCTACCAGTCTAGATGTGTCAAAGATGGAAGGTCAGATGAGCAAATCAAGGAAGACACAACACATAGATTCATGATTATCTTGAAATCAGGACATCTATTCTTTTATTTCAGGCATTTTTCATTTTGGCTAATCTTGTCAATAGCAAGGAAACTCATTATTGTTCATTTTTGAGTTCTAACAAATTGTGCTAAATACTTTAAGTACATTATTTATTTAACCCTCATCCAAACCAACCAACCAACCAACCAGCCAGCCAGCCAACTGGTATATTTTATTATACCCATTTACACCAAGTTCAGAGAGCTGAGCAAGTTAGCCCCATGGTGAGATTTGAATCATGCTCTGCCTGATTCCATGTCTGGTGTCCTTCTACTACACCAGTGTTCTCATATGTGGTTCCTGAACCAGCAGCTAGCTCATACATAACTTTATAATGCATTTAAAATATAAATTCTCAGACTCATCCCAGAACTCTTGAATCAGACACTGTGGAGATGGGGCACAGAAATCTGTAGTTAGTTAAGCCCTCCTGGTGGTGGATTTCATGCACGTGAAAATTTGGGAACCATAGCACTATACCAGCTTTTTCTAACAGTCCCTATTACTCTAAGGCCTTGCTATTCAATGTGTGGTCTACAGACCACAACACTGGCTTACTTTAGGATCTTGTCAGAAATGCAGAATGTTACACCTCTCACCACACTTATGGGATCAGAATCTGTAATTTAGTAGGATTTTTTTTGGTGATTCCTAAGCATCCTGGAGTTTGAAACACACTGCTCTCAACTGTATTTTCTCCCCTTAGTCGTAATGACCCTTCCTGGTTTGGGTGTCTAGGATCTTGGGGTTTGCATTCACTCATGGTACAGGACCAAATGCTAAGGGGCCTTCCATTTTCCACATGAGAGTTGTGCCTATTTTTTTCTAATCATATTCTAGTTTCTTTCTGCACATGCTTGTCTCTCTAGTATAAATGCATGCACACTCTGATACTGAATACTTTTTTTGTTTCCCTTTGATATCACCTTAAGCTGGGCACAACAGCCAGGGAGTAGCTAGAGTTGTGTTAACATGTTGTAAACTAGCAAGAATGGCAGTGCTTGCCTATTAATGAGGAAGGAGAATGGCTAATTCCTGCTCATTTCTATTCTGGAAACTAAATGTAGAATCTGAAAGCTCATTGCTCCACAGTTGATGCTAATTACTTTCCAACCATGTTATGAGTAAATAGGTGATGTTCAGAAAGCCTAGGGGGAAAGACACACACCTTGTTAGGCCTTAGTGTATAGTTAAGAAAGTCACAAAAGGAATATTTAGGGACTCCACCTCTGGCAGTAGTGGAGATTAAAGGTTATTCAGAGAAGGGTATTCACAAATGGTGCCCTGATTCCCTTGTTGTAATTAGTTTTGTCCCTGTGGCACTAGGGACACATCATTCTCTCCTGCAGTCCTTGATTTCCTATTGAGTCCAAGGAAACTGACCCATCATGATGAAGGCTGCATCTACATTTCACACTCCATTTTCCTTGTATGAGTCCTTCAAACTGTCCATGGCCACATCCTTGATGGAGGTATATCAGGCACCAGCAGTTTATTTCTGTTCTGCAGGCAACCAGAGAAGAACTATATTCTTGCTGAAAACGTTTTATAGGCACGATGCTCACACTCGTGTGTTTGCTAGAATGATATCACTACTTGTTAAAGGCAGAAATTCCTTCTCTCTGAGTCAGAAATTTTAATCCAAGATATCTGAGGTAGGACCCAGGAAGTTACGGTGTTTAGGAAGCCTTACAGGTAATGCTTATGGTCTTTTTCAAGGTGCCACTATTGGCCAATGGTTATATCATTGATGACTGTGGGGTTTTAAGAAGTTGACTGAATTTCTCATGTGCCATCAAGTGTATATTGAAATGGTTGGGATGGGTGAGCTTGTACTGTAATAGTTTTCTCAGAGTTAGTTAACTATTACTTCAGTTAGACATATCTGTTGACATCTGCTGTGTACCCGATATTGTGCTGAATGCTAGGGATAAGAAGATAAATCATCTATAGTCCGTATTCTCATAGTCTGCTAAGGACACAAATATACAGAGCAGCGAATGGCACTAAGCATACGAGCTGGCTAGAAGCAATAGGACATTGGACCCAAGAAGAATAATGACATATTGGGAAGAGTGACATAAGTTTCTCCTTTGTTCAGGTGGCTTCCTATATTGGGTCCTCTAGAGATACCTACCATAAAGAGAGCCCAATAGTCTTGGGGAATGCTTTCCATGGTCATATGGGAAGGGCAAGGTTGCCCTTAAAAATTTCCAGTCTGATAGAGAAGACCGATCCAGGTATCTAACAAACTGATTTCCCTCTGACTGATAAGGGGTTTGGTCACTAAGAATCAAAAACAAACAAACAAAAACTATTAAGAAACCTCATGCTGCTGAGAGGGAATCTCAAAAGGGACTTTGGGGATTTGTGCCATTTCCAAAAAATATGGTGGTCCTATTATTAAAAGCTTAGAAGAGATGCGGTTCACTTCATTGCCTGGAGTTTTGAAGGCTATGTGTCCCATTTTTCATTATCCAATAATAAATATCATAGTGAAAGTCACCTTTAACACTTAAATATTGCTTGGATTTTATGAGATTGAATTGAATGGACTGCCAGGGTATTAAAAAGCCGTATGGGTGAGGTACTTTTATAACACATGCTTCATAAAGCTGTATAAAGCAAGCGCCTGTATACCATCCTTTAAAATGAGAGCATTCAAGCATGGCATTTTAGGTGTGAGGAGGCCTCTGGTTGTGGATTAAACTCGTTGGTAATGTTAATTTTTAAGATGAGAAGAAGAGGTTTGAGGCAATTAGAATAGGATTTGTTGCTAGGAAGGGTAATCCAGTTGGAATTGTGGCTTATTCACCAGGACTTGTGAGGTCTTGACAGGCTGCGGCCAACTGGAATTGGGCATCGCTGGAGGCGAGCAGGTCTGTGACAGGACTCACTAGCCAGTAGCCGACTGTGAGGTTCATGCACCTGTTCCTGCTCTCCTGAGGGTGGTGGTCTGTGGCACCTGCTTAGATAGACTGTATTATTATTATTTTCCATTCAGCAGAGGGGTTAACAACAGAGTCACTTTACAAGCTAGGTGGGAATTAATTTGGTGCTTACTAGTATCTGTAGCTTGACATTGTAATCCTCTTTTTTCCTGGCAAGTAGGAGAGAGGCAGACACTGACCAGCCCTGGCCTCAGCTCTCTTATTTTTTTTTTTATTCAGGTTTAATTTGTGTGATATAAAATTAATCATTTTAAGTGAACATTTCAGTGGCATCTTGTACATTAACAGCATTGTACATCCACCACCTGTGTCTAGTCCCAAAACGTTTTCTTCACCCTAAAAAAAGAACCCGGAATGAGTAAGCAGTCTTCCCCTCAACCACCAATCTGCTTTCCATATCTATGGATTTACCTGTTCTAGGTATTTCATATAAACTGAGTCATTAATATGTGACCTTTGTGACTGGCTTCTTTCTCTTAGCATGTTTTTGAAGTTCATCCATACTGTAGCATGTATTCATACTTCATTCTTGTTCATGGCTGAATAATGTTCTGTTTGTATGTCCCATAATTCGTTTATCCATTCATCTGTTGATGAGTGTTGGGGCCGTTTCCACATGTTTCAGCCACATTTTATGAAAAGTGTTACTGTGAACGTGAATGTACATATATTTATTTGAGTATCTGTTTTTGATTCATTTGAATGTGTATCTAGGAGTTGAATTTGAGTCTGTTATTTGTACAGAATATTCCTTGCCTCTCCCCCTCTCCCTCCCGCCACTAGGGCTCTCCTGTGGGAGGATTGTACACTACCCCTCAATGGGAGAAGGCTTGGCCAAACAACTTGCTTTGGTCGATGAATGTAGTGAGAGCAGAGGTAACTAGCTCTTCTTGTGAAGAGATATCTCATGAGCCATCTTGAGGGTCTGCCAGACTCCATTCCCTCCTCATTTGGGAGTTCCTTAGTGTGGCAGGGCTGGTCCTGCAGGCGGGGTTCATGAAGGCAGGCCGCGTGGAGCAGAGCAGTAGGTCTTTTGAGCTCCCTCTGTCAGATACCAAATTGGACTGTGTGGGGGAATAAGTAGATGAGGGGAAATCTCTCTTCCATGAAAAACCTTACAGAATTACTGTCATTTAAGCAGCTGGTTGTAAGCTCTATAAAAGCACAACAGAGTGAAGAGGGAGGAGTCCGCGGAGCTTTCTTAGAGGACTTTTGATTCTTAAACGACAGATCAGGTTAGGTGTACTGAGTGCGATGAAGACCATTCCAGAAAGAGGAATGGCCTCAGCAGTGACTTCAAGATGGGAGAGCGGGATGCTTGCCAAAACAGTGAATTCGGTGATTCTTTTAAAGAATATAGGCATTCTGGGACTTGAGGTTGGAAAGTTCTGTTGGCACTAGTGAGTGAAGCACCATGACCTCCAGGCCAAAGAGCTGGTTCTTTGTAATCTGCTATCGAAGATGCCAAGCGTGGCACAGTTGCAGATGGCTGTCCCCTGCACCTTGCTTGTGCTTTGGAGGTTGGATGCCTCCTTCTACAACAGTGGCCGTCCATCTTTACATTTTGGGGTTTTGCTTCATACATCTGAACTGTGCAACCTGAGCAGCACCCCACTGTTCTTCCACAAACTCATTGTCTGCTTTTACCCCCCATCTCAGCTGAGAACATCTGTTCTCAATGGCCTTGGGGAGCAGATGGGAAAGAAAGGCCCTGACATTTGCCAAATGCCAATATATGTCAGGAGGTTTCCAGACATTGCTTCTGTCTCTCATCATCTCCTCTAAACCCACCATGATGTAAGGGGTGGGCACAATTCCATCTTTTTTTTTCATAGAGAAAAACTGGAGCTTTGAAGTCAGGGAGCTAATAAATGAGCTGATCAGTAGAGATGGGATTTGACTTGTACCCTGTGTCCCCTTTGCCCAGCCTTGCATCTGGTACATAGAGTCTCAGTCAGTGAATACAGTGAAATGATTCGCCCCTTGACTCACTGAGTAAAAATCAAGGTCTGTCTGATTGCAAATCTAAAAGAGACGAGATTTTATAAGATTTCATTTCCGGGACTCTCTCCCTCACAAACACCAAAACAAATGCTCCTGAGCTGTGGTGAATGTGGTCAGGGTAAGAAGACACAAATCTGGCTGAAGTAAGGAGGGAGGGACTCCACGGGTTCCTGGATAGAGTTCACGTAGCTAAGAGCATGTTCCCATTTATCTCTTGTCCTGCTTCTCTGGACAGCCTGCTGGGTGCAGGAAAATCCGTTGGCTGATCCTTTTCAAGTACACTGTCAAGGACGTTTTCTGGCCCTTTGCTGTGGGATTAGAGCTTTTTGAAAACCGTAGCTAGAAAAGGAGGGAAAAGTGAAGAAAGCAAGGTGAAATGTGATTTCCTCTTTAATATAGACTGTCATTTAATCTAATATTATAGAAAATGATTAGATCTTAAAAACCTATAAATTACATTTGACAACTCTCCGGTGGGCCTCTGCTTTCCCCTTTGGCAATTATACCCTGCAACAGTGGGCCAGGGGGAGAGGAGCTCCTCAATGCAGTTTGTTTATTGGTTCTTAATGAGAAGCAATTAATCTAAATCACCATAGGGGTGGATCCTTTGCCAAGCTTTGGAATCCAAAGTGGCAGTTGGACCTTTTGACAAATGTGCTGCTAAGTCCTTAATCATAACAGAAAGGTTGCGAGGGGGCGTGTGGTGTGTTTTCTTCCTTTGAGCGATGAGGAAAGACGATCCACACACACACACATACACACACACACAGGTGCTTACAGGTGGGCACACTCACACACACACACACACAGAGGCTCAGAGCAGACATGGTGCAAAGTAGAAAACTGTGCCCCTTGGGCACCTCCTCTCACCTGCAGCCTCCCCTCTCCTGTCTCTGCCCACCCTCCCCGAGTGAGGGAGCTGAGGCTCCTCATTATGTTGTTCCCTGCAAGACCCTGTGCTCTGTCTATTACTGTTATTGTGGCTTTCTCTTTCTTGCCTGCCTGGGGACCACCTGGCACAGGATGAGGGGTCATTACAGAGAGTACCTGCTTGGCAAGATTGCCACCTCTTTGTCCCCTCCCCTCCCACTTCACGTTGGGAAAGAGAGGAAGCAATCCCCAAATAACCAACAAAAACTCTTAGAAGCCCGACAGGGAAAAGAAATACACACACATGCTGCCACATTCTCTTTTGTTTGAGGATCACCAGGTCAGATTTGCAGCTGCAGGGATGAAAACAAAACCGGGAGGGTGGTGGACAAAGACCTTTCTGGTAAATGCTTCAGTCTGATTGTTGCTGCTTTTGTTCCCATGCACTCTTTGTCATTCCATCGCTGTGTCCTCTTGCTCATTTGTACTGTGTGACCAACACAGGGCAGCCTAGCAGGAAGGGGAGCACTCAGCTTAGGAGGTAAAGTTCTGAGTTGGAGCCCAGCGTTCACACTTGGTGATTAACTGTGACCTCCAGCAAGTGGCTCAGCCCTGGCTGTGGTGGTTCTTGGCCTGTAGAATGGGGTGTGACAGGCAGGATCCTGGCCTCCCAAAGATGTCCTCATGTCCAGAATCTGAGAATGCATTAGGTCACATGGCAAAGGGGAGATTAAAGTATAGATGGAGTCATGGCCGCTCTGTGGAGTCACAGCTGCTCATCATTGGATGTTAAAATAAGGAGAGTACTACAGGAAACCATCAAAACCCTCGAGGAGAAAGTAGGGAAAAACCTCCTAGACCTCCACTGCAGCAATCTCCTACTTGACACATCCTCCAAGGCAAGGGAAATTAAAGCAAAACTGAACCCTTGGGACTTCATCAAGATAA
>NC_043701.1:162858931-162992319 GCF_006229205.1 Suricata suricatta
GAGAGAGAGGGATGCAAAACTTGAGAGACTATTGAATGCTGAGAATGAACTGAGGGTTGAAGGGGAAGGGGGAGGGGGGAAAAGAGGTGGTGGTGATGGTGGAGGGCACTTAAGGGGAAGAGCACTGGGTGCTGTATGGAAAACGACAATAAAATATTATGGAAAAAAATAAGGAAAGTACTCAGGATTATCTAGTGTCATCACTGGAGTCTTTCAAAATGGGGAAGAAGGAAGGAGCAGTCAGAGTGAAGCCAGAGGAGAAAGACCAGCTTGGCCATGGCTGGCTTTGAAGATGGAAAGGGGCCATGAGCTGACAGGTGTGGGCAGTCAGCGTCTAGGGGCCGTACCAAGCAAGAAAACACATTCTCCCGCAGAGCCTTCAGAAAAGACATGAGCCTTGCTCCCACCTTGATATCATCCCAGCAAGACCCATTTTGGGCTTTTGACATCTAAATTCTAGGATATGAGATTATATTGTTTCAAGCCACTAAGTTTGTGGTAATCTGTCCTGCAACAGGAAACAAACACAGTAGGCAGTAAGACCTGCCCTTGCCTTCCTAGGGAGTAGAGAGAGAGGACCAGGGAGAGAATACCTGTGGAAGGACTTAGCAAACTATAAAATGCAATGCAAAGCCTGTGATATTGTTAGCCCTGCTTGAATGTGAAGATGTGCAGAATAGGTATCTTGATCTGAGGGTAGAAAGCACAGACCAAGTGTTTTAAGGATCTCTTGACTCATTGCTTGATCTGGCTCCATTTTGTTTATCCTCTTTCTGGTGGGAGAATGGGATTGGTGCTGCCTTTCCCTTTCCTGGGGCCAGCTACTGTACTGGTGAAGGACTGAATCTACCATCAGTTATTATTGCTTTGTTCTTACAAGGTTCAACCCCAAAGGATTGTTGCCTTGGAAAATTGCCTGTTCATTGTTAATCACATCTAGCATTTAGCTGTATGTGAGCCCCTTCCTGCCCCTCTGAGGTTTGAGCAATGACTGAGGGGTTGGGAGTTGAGTTCTAACATACGATCACATCAACATTTTCACTGATCAGTGTGGTGCTTCCTGAATGCAGTGACCTTACTACCAGTGCCAGTGATGCTTTTGACTGAATAGTCTCCTCCAACCTGACCAGAACATTGGTTACTTCTAAGCTTGTTTGCTTGCCTAGTTGTTTTCCTCATGATAACCTAACACTTGTCTTACCTCTCCTGACTAAAAGAATCTTTCCCAAATATCTAAGCTTAGGTCTCTGAAAATTGTTTTAGTCAGGGGCTTCTCATATGAAGAATAAGATCCAGAAGGAAAAATATGATTAGCAGGTGAACTTACAAAAGCCCTTGTCCTTTTTTTTAATGTTCAGTGAATTAAACACTAAAGATAGCACCCTAAATCAATACTGTATCAGTGACAATCTTCAACTCTTAAATAAGTCATAATGGGTATTGTGCAACTAATTTCCACTCACCATCCCTTTGCACTGGAATCTTTTGAGGAGCTTCTTCCCACACAGATTTAAATGCTTATAAATTAGGGTTTGTTTTGTGGTAGGTAGAATTCATGCTGGTGAGCATTTTTTATCTATCTCTTCATGTAGCCATTGCCTTTCTGATTTTATGATTTGAAGCAGGGTTTCTTAACTCTGGGTTTCCACCATGTTCCCAGACATGCACAGTAGCAACTTGGATGCTTGAAACAGCAAAACCTTGGATGATCTTGATGCAACTGATTTGATATTTATCAAAACCTCTCTCCAAGCACCTGATTATTATCGGTGCCTGTGACAATATTGTGCCAAATCCCATGCCTTATACCCATCTAACCCGTGTCTCAGCACACTCCGTCTGATGTCAGGAGTCCACCGCTGGGTTTGCATTTTTCTTTAGTGCCCCTAATGTAGCCAAAGACAAAATGAAAAATTAAAAGCCCTATATCACACCAAAACAAAACATTAAGAATAATTCAACAAGGGTTCCTGCGTGGCTCTGTTGGTTGAGTGTCCGACTCTTGATTTTGACTTGGGTGATGATCCCATGGTCATGG
Organism: Suricata suricatta; assembly: GCF_006229205.1. Taxonomy (NCBI): domain Eukaryota; kingdom Metazoa; phylum Chordata; class Mammalia; order Carnivora; family Herpestidae; genus Suricata; species Suricata suricatta. Next base: position 162,860,970 of record NC_043701.1, read on the forward strand.
GACAGACCCTATGTCAGGCTCCATGCTGAGAGTGGAGCCTCTCTTTCTTTCCCTCTGCCCTTTTCCCTCACTCACTCTCTCTCTCTCTAGAAGGCAGGAAGGAAGGAAGGGAGGAAGGAAAGAGAAAGAAAGAGAGAGAAAGGAAGGAAAGAAGGAAGAAATTCAACAAAAGTAATAAAATTTACTTCTAGCTAAAATCCTGTAGACTTCAGTTTTATTTAATTTTTTTTTAAATTATGAAACTTCCATTTCCTACTCTCTCAGGGGTGGACTTGCTTTTTTAAAATAACTGGAGTGGAATCTTGCTGAAAAATATAATATGGCTACTGATTTGTTAAATTTGTCTGTATTTCCACAAAAGAGGAACTGGATTGGTATAGGACCTGAGTGGTGAATCAGCAGGTGGGGCAGGTGTTGCCTGGGCCACTAGCGGAGCTCGAGGGAAAGGTTTTGCTGAACACTTTATTCAGATGATGTGGGCTTCTCTGGCTAGGGGACTGGTAAGCCACCAAAACAATGCACTGAGTAGTTGGCGAAGCCAACTCAGAAACCCTTGCATGACCTTCCCTCAGCTGTGAACGTGTGCTTTACTGAGCCCAGCAAAGAAAACCAGAGTGTGATATGAGTAAAGCTCTCTGCCTTTGAGGAACTTAACATCCAGGTGGTCAAGTGAGATGGATATAAGTAAAACAAAATATAAGTAATATTTTAAATATATAAAAGTGCTACTTAGAAATTTTCAAATACTTTAAATGTAAAACTGTAGTTTGGTGTGATAACAAATTTGCCACTGGAGTTTGTGGAAGGCAGAGATAGTTCTTCTGGAGTATTCTGGAGGCTTTGTGGAAGGGAAAGAGTTAAAACAGGCCTTGGAGGAAAATGTGGGCAGGCAAGATGCTGGCCTTTCCAAACTGGAGAACAGCATTAGCAAAGATAGGAGTTTTAGGGTGAGACTTTTAGGGGAATTCTTGATTGATCACACCTGAGAGCAACATGGGACCCCCCCCCTACTGTGAAGGGTCTGAGGTGCCAGACTTAGTTTTCATGACATGCAGAGGATGCTGGAGTTTCTCCTGGGTAGGAAACAACATACTCAGAGCTGGCCTGGAGGAGCTCCACAGCGCAGTGCAAGGCGGGCTGGGTAAGGTATGGAGGGTAGGTAGACACCAGAGATTCCTGCCTCAAGGGGGCAGGTCTGGAGTCCCAGTCCTGAGCTGGGAGGTACTCCTGTTGCTATTTCCTTTGAGGCCCCTTGCTATCCTGCCTTCATTCCCTCCTTTCCCTGTACTCAGAGCAGTGCTTACAATGTACGCAGACAATTCTCCATCTTCCCAGTTTTTCCAAGGAAAGCCAATGGGTAGCATAATCCTGTTGAGATTCTTGAAAGGGCTAATGAGAAAAAGTGTGTGTGTGCATGAAGAGAGAGGGGAAAACATTATTATAAAGGTAATGTCAGTTCATTGCAGAATGTTGGGGGAAAATAGAAGCATGTAAAGAAAAAAAAAAGAAAATTACTCATGATCTTGCCACACAATAGTGTCTACTAACAAGTAGTGAGTTTTCCCTTCAAGTTGTTTTATCTGTGCATAAATATAGGCATGAAATATAAACAATTTTAATGAAACTGAGATTATGCCTTTTGTGTTTTCAACCTGCTTTTATACACACTGCTTAAGCATATGATTATTTTTCACGTGTCGTAAAACAATTTGAATTCGTGCTGAATGTCTGCATAATATTCCGTTGAATGGGTTTAGCCTACTTTATTTAATCATTCTATCAGATATTTGTGTTGTTTCTGATTTTTTATTATTATAAATAACACTGAGATGATCATATAGGTGCATTAGCCTTTTATTGGGTCCCTGATGGTTTCCCTGGACAGATTCCTAGAAGAGAAATGACAAGATCAAAGTTATAAATATTTATGAGTCAGGTTCCATATTGCCACATTGCTTTCCAGAATGGTCATGCCTATTTATTCTTGCATCAACACTGATTGTGTGCCTACCTCACCTCCCTGCCTTTGCTATGGTCACCAATGTCTGCCACATTGCTGGATTCGGTGCTCAGTGCTCAGTATTTATCCTGCTTAAGGGCCAGCTGCATTTGACCGAGTTGAATACTCTCCTCCGGCACCCTCTCTTTCCTTAGATTCAAGGTTTTGAGGACGCTGCACTGTCTGGGTTTTTCTTCCTTTCTTTCACTCCTTTTCTGATGCCCCCTTATCTCTTTGACTCTTAAATAAGACACGAGAACTCAGTTTTCTATTTGCTGTCTTGTTGCCTCCAAATTCACATCTTTAACTGCTGTTCAAACACTGATGTCTCCTAAATTCCTATTTGCAGTCCAGCCCAGTCTCTGAAAATAAGTCTTGTCTACCACTTACCTACTTAACAGCCCCTTTTGGATGCCTATTAGCCATCCTAAATTTAGCCTTCCCACAGTCATGTTTCTTATTGCCAAGGCCCCCAGCCTGCCCTTCCACAGGCTTTCCTATCTTGTAAATGCTGATTTTGTTTTCCCAGTAGTTCAGGCCAAATCCCTATCACACAATTGAATTTTTTCCAGTTTTTGATTATGATAAGCAACATCAAGATGCACAGAAGGTAGAAAACTTATTTAAAAAATTTTTAAATGTTTATTTATTTATGAGAGAGAGAGATAGACAGAGTGTTAGCAGGGGAGGGGCAGAGAGAGATGGGGACAGAATCCAAAGCAGGACCTAGACTCTGAGCTGTCAGCACACAGCCCGATGTGGAGCTCAAACCAATGAACTGTGAGATCATGACCTGTGCCGAGGTCAGATGCTTAACTGACTGAGCCACCCAGGCACCCCTAAGGCAGAAAAATTTTAATGGGTTTCATCACTTTCTCTTATATCCCACATCTCATCTATAAATAGAGCCTTTTGACTTTTCCTTGAAAATATAGCCAGGGATTCAGCATTTGGCTCTTGGTTTTGGCTCAGGTCATGATCTCACCATTTGTGAGATCAAGCTCAGCGTTGGGCTCTGTGCTGGTAGCTCGGAACCTGCTTGGGATTCTCTCTCACTCTTTCTCTGCCCCTCGCCTGCCCTCATGTACTCTCTCTTTCCCTAAATAAATTAATAAACATTTAAAAAGATGAAATAAAATATACCCAGAATTGGACTACATCTCAGTACCTCAGTGCTCACCCTAGCCCAGGCCACCAGCTGCTCCCTTTGGGTCAATTCAGTGGCCTCCACTTAGACTCTGAATGTGTTGGTATTCCATCCTCTCTGCAACCAGCATGGCAGCCAGAGTGAAAAGATCAAAATATAAACCCTGGCCTATCGGAGCCTCGCGCAGAGCCCACCAGTGCTTTCCGCATCTCTTGGGAGAAAGCTAGGGCGCTTCTACACCTACAGACCCCATTTCCGACACCGTACCTCCTTCCCTCTGTGTTAGCTCCCTGGACTCCTACAGCCTTTTTCAAATGGCACCTTCTTAAAGAGCCTTTCCTGACCCTACTGCAAAAACCGCAGACCCATTTCTCCTGCACTTTCTGTCTCCTGTCCTACTTCATTTGGCTCCAGAGGACTTGTCACTATCTGATAAGCTACATTTTTACTTATTTGTTTGCTTATTATCTGTTCTTTCCCCACTAGCTTGTATGCTCCCTGAGGGCAGGCATTCTCATTTGGTTTGATTATGGCTCTTACTCCAGTCCTTCTAATAGAGCCTGGCATAAAGACTCAGTAAATAATGGTTGAGTAAATAGTGTTTATGTGTTTGATTGGTGTTAAATTTTCCTCAGCACATTGTTCTATGTCAGTTCATGCTTAATTGTATATATCTTTACTTTTTATTAAATATATTTAAGTGTATTTATTTATTTTGAGAGAGACAGCATGAGCTGAGGAGGGCCAGAGAGAGAGGGTGAATCCCAGGCAGGCTCCGCGCTGTCCATGCAGAGCCTGAGGCGGGACTCAGAATCATGAGATCTGTGAGCCGTGACACCATGGCTGGAGCCAAAAATCAAGAGTCAGATGCTCAACCCACTGAGCCACCCAAGCACTGCTGTATATTTTTACTTCTTTACCACAGAAAAAATGTGATAAGAGGCACATAACTTAAAATTTACCATCTCAAACCATTTTAAGGGTATAGTTCAGTGGTGTTAAATACTTTCACATTGTGTGCAGCCAGTGTCCAGTCTCCTTTTATCTTGCAAAACTAAAAGTCTCTACTCATTAAGCAACTCCTCTTTCTCCATTTCCCCCAGCCCCTGGCAGCCTTCATCCTACTCCCAGTCTCTATGAATTTGACTACTCTAGATACCACGTGTAAGTGGAATCATAACATATTTGTCTATTTGTGACTGGCTTATTTCACTTAACATAATGTCCTTGTGTTTCATAATGATGTAGTGTATGTCAGAACTGCTTTCCTTCTTAAGACTGGATGATATTTGATTGCATGTATATGCCACATTTTGTTTATCCATTCCTCCATCAGTGGACACTTGAGTTGCTCCCAGCTTTAGGCTGTTGTGAATAATGTTTTTATAAGCATGGGTGTACATGCATTTCTTTGATACCTTGCTTTCAATCCTTTTGGGGATATATCCAGTGGTAAAAACTCCATTTTTAATTTTGTGAGGAACCACCATAATGTTTATCATGACAGCTGTACCATTTTACATTCACACCCACAGGACACAGGGGTTCCATTTTCTCCACACCCTCACCAACACTTGTTATTTTCTGGTCTTAGTTTTTGTCTTTTTTGATCATAGCCATCCCAGTGGGTATGAGGCATGGTATCTCATTTGAGGTTTTTATTTGCATTTCCCTAATTATTACTGATGGTGAGCATCTTTTCATGCACTTTTTGAGCAAATATGTGTAATATATGTATTTGGGGGGGAATGTCTATTCAAGTACATTGCCCATTTTTTAAATCCGGTTGTTTGTTTTATGTAGTTGTGCTCTTTTTCTGCTTTTTCCTCCCTGATTGGCCTCAATGGTTGTTGCCTTATTGGTGGTGCTCATGTTCAATTCTGAAGGACAAGTAGAAATGTGCTTAATACAATGGGATAGGAAGTCTAATCTTGGCAAAGTGAACACGTGTATAAATGGTAGTAAATGAAAGAGACGTGTATATGCCTAAATATGCATTGATGTGTATCTGTAAAATGTATGTGTAGTTTACATATTTTTAAAAATAGGATTTATAGAGGTGGAATTTAAGGAAAGGTATTAAGCAGGCTGTGTTTTAGCTTATGGGCAAGTAATAAATTGTATCATTTATCTTGAATGTATCATAGATAAGCTACTATATAATGATTGCCACTTCAGATAGCTGTGAAATTAGGTGATTAACTAGTTGTTACCTAACCTTCTAATTTCTGTATGTCTAATTACATGAAATAGAAGTTGGGGTTCTGATTTTTTACTTTGCTTATCCATTTGGAATGTCATTGTAACTACTTTATTGTAAATGATGGAAAATAATTGCATATGTTAAAAAAATAGTGTTCTAAAAAAATAAAAAATAAAGTAAAAAAAAAGAAATCACATAAGAGAGAATTTTTATTAAATGACATCAAAAGTGGCCTGTTAAACTATGAATGATAATTTAAAAACCATAAGAAGACTTATAAATCTGATTATACTAAAACAAAAAGTCCAGGGCAAACATTCAAATAAAAAGATAAAAAAAATGAGATAAAATATTATTTAACTTAGGTGACATTATAGAATAATCTTTTCTATATGAAAAGTTTATATAGTTTATAAGAAAAAGACCAATACAATCAAATAGAAATGAACAAAGAATCATAATCAAATGATAGAATATGAAATTTAAGTGTTTTAATCACATGACAGATGTTCAATATCATTTATGCAATAAATGCAAATTTAAAATACAATGAAATACTATTATTCACCTGTCTAGAAGACAAATGTCATATATTTGACAGCAAATCCTATGTATTCAAAACATTGGGTTAGAGGTACTGTGATAGACTGAATGTGTACATTGGTATTTTCTCTATGAAGGGAAATTTGGACATATCTTCTAAAATAAAACTATTATTTATTTTATCTAAAATAAAAATATTCATATCTTTGACTCAAAATTATGTATCCTATGATTATACTTAGATTTATAACATGATTATGTGTATATATAGGATTATTCACTGTAACACTGTTTTTCAAGTAAATGTGAAATGTGCTATAGTGTACCTTCTATATGCTAATATTTGTAAAATAAAGATACACATACAATATACACATATTTACACACATATGCAAACTGTGTATATGCACACACACATATATATGGATTTAATTGCTTATGTGTGACTGCATGTATATGTGTATGTATATCTAACAAAATACAAAATAAATTGGTAACACTGAAAAAAAATAAAAAAGTAAAATAAAATAAAATAGGATTTATATGTATATGTAGGTCTTTATACATTTTATACACACACACACACACACACACACACACACATATAATGACAAGGTTTCTCAACAGCAGTACTGTTGACATTTTGTGTTGGATAATTATTTGTTTTAGGGTGCCGTCCTGTATATTGTAATGTGTTTAGCAACACCTCTGGCCTTCATCACTAGATACCAGTAACTCCCTCAGCTGCCCCCAGTTGTGGCAATTACAGTGTCTCTATACACTGGTAAATGTCCATGGGGGCATTATGTCCCACACTCCTGCCCCCATTGAGAACCACTGATATAAGAGGAGGTGTTGGATGAATGGATGGATAGAAAGACAGAGAGATAAATAGATGGATAGGGGCAGAGGTGAATGCTGGTATATTGCTATATCATGAGTAAAAGCCTTCTCTATAACAGGCTCTATTTGTGTGCAAGTCAATACTGAAGAATATATCAGTTGCGTCAGTGGTTTAGGGGTCAGCTTAAAGAACATCTTTCTTATATTCTTTGTGAGCTTGTATTGATATTATTGTTATTTCTTATTGAGCACTAACTGTGCTAAGTGTCTCCCATAAAGACTCAATTAAATTATACAGTAAATTATAGCATTTCTCCTTTTCCATTCAGAGGAAATCTACTTATCTTCTGAGACCATGTTCAAAGCATTGAACAACGATTTGTTCCTTTGCACTACTGGGGTCTCTGGCAGAGTGAGAGGCTGAGAAACCTCTAGCTTTCACCCATTTTGTAGATGCCACACAGAACATAGAGGATACAGCGGAATGAAATGACATACTCATCGCTGGTATTAAGACTTCTCAAGCAACAGGAAAGGGTGCATTCTGGAAGGATTTGTGGGGAGGACTGTGACCTCTTCAATACTAATTTTGACTGGTGTAGGGATAAATAAACAACATGCTTTTGAAGCCATAAGGTGACTAAGCACAGCCCCAGCCTTATTCCTGAACCACCGGTGTCCTTTGCAATTTGTAAGACCCCATTTCAATTAGGGGTGCTGTTGTTCAATTTCCTGAGGAATTTCCAGCAAAAATCATTACAAACTAAAAAAATAAATTCTAAATGTTGGTGAACTCTAAACCTTGTCCATTTCCAATCTGAGATACGTCTATACAGGAAACAGCCAGATCCGTAGAGACCGGTTGTATGAGGTTTTCACCCCTAAGGCAGTGATGTGTTTAATCTTTCATGAGCTGGAGCTTTCCACTGAAGAGAGGAGAGAGGTCATTCAAAGCCAGACACAAACTTAGCAAATTCACAATTACCTACTGATTGGTGTTCATTTTGGCAGCATTGATATTTGCTAATAGAATGTGTTTTTCTTAAAATATTACCAACAATGCAAAACGCATGTAAAATGTAGTTTTTTCTCTTTTATACTCTCATGGTTTTTCTAAGTGTGATTAAAAACAACAACAACAAAACACCTAATGTGAGATCTGCTCTCTTACCAAACTCTTCAAGTTGTACAATACAGTACCATTAACTGTAAGCACAGTTGTGTACAGCGGCTCTTTAGAACTTTATCATCTTGCAAATCTGAAACTCTATTCACTGAACAGCAACTCCCTCTCCCCCTCCCACCTATCCCTTTCGTTTTTATGCACAAAGGTCAGGAATCATGGGATGCAAGAGGGAAGCACCTGATCCCCAAATTGCTTCAATTTGTCTCCAACCTGCTCGCCATTGCTTCAGACTTAAGTTGTGCTTTTACCCTCGGTGATTTACAGATGAAGGTTAATGTTTATTTAGCAGTTATGGGCCTGTGCTAAGCTCTTTGAATCATTATCTCATTTAATCCTCTCAACAGCACTGTGAGTTAGATACAATTATTATCTCCTTTTATTTTAAGAAATATTTATTTATTTATTTATTTATTTATTTATTTATAGAGCAATGGGGGAGGGGCAGCAAGAGAGGGAGAGAGAGAGAATCCCAAGTGGGATCCATGATCAGTGTGGATGCAGGGCTCCATCCCACGACTGTGAAATCATGACCTGAGCTGAAATCAGGAGTCTGATGCTTGAATGACTGAGCCACCTAAGCACTTCTATCTCCATTTTTTTTGTAGATGAGGGTAGAGACTTGGAAAAATTAAGTAATATTCTCAAGTTTACTCACAAAGTAGCAGATTGAGGATTTAAACTCAAACCACCTGCCCCCAGAGCCTATACCATTAATAACTCTGCTAAACCATATTTGAAATACCCTTTTCCCCTTCTATTACACACACACACATACCCACTGCAGATCTTATGTTAGGACAAGTTGGATAAACAATCAAAGCAAAAAGGAAGCAAAAGCAAAATAAAACAAAACAAAAATCTGCCAGGGAAGCTCTTCCCTGCTCATGTTGTCAAAATGACACGAATGCAGAGCTCACAGACATTGGTTTTATACCTGTAAACCTGTAATTAAAAATTAAGGTACAAGGATTTAACATTTCTTTATTTCAGTAGAAACAAACTATCATAACTTCTTCAAGAATCACATGCCTAGTTCATCAATTCAGACCACAGACATACTTAGTTTGGGTATAATTTTTTTAAATCTCTCATTTTAAATATTTTAAGGAAAGGTATGTACCTTCCAAGTTGGCACATTCCTCACCCCTCCCTATCTTGCTTTTTCTGCTTCACCCACTTATTTTACCTGATTTGTCCTCTTATACTTTTGTGTTTGAAATCTCTGCTTAGCAGTACAAATTTGGGTGGATATGGGATGTATTAATATACAGTACCCATATTTTACCTTGAGACAACTTCTGGAGAAGTATTATGCTCTCTCCAGGTATTTATGTTAGTATTATGGTCTCTTTCTCCTCCTCCTCCTTCTTTCTTCTTTCTTCCATTTATTTATTTATTTTTTTAGCACCAACGTCTATCTACTCATTTAATTCTTCATGGCTTCTTGGCTAGAGATGGATATAAGTTAGAGGAAGAAAAAGGCTTTCTTTAAGCTGTGTTTTTTGTCTGTGTGTTTGTTTATTTTGGTGGTTTTCATAAAAATGCTTAAGGAAAGGATGAAGACTCGCGCCTCTGCTGCTTGTCCCCTGATGTGGACACTAACCTGCTGTGGTTGCGAGGTCCGGGAACATGGTAGTGCTGGAGCCGGGGGTGGCATCTGAGCCGAGCAGGGGAGGCGGTGGGCAAGTTGCTTTCCTCCTCTGACCCCAGTTTCCTTATCTATAAAATACAACTGATGATAGTTATGTCACTTGATTTGTATGAGGTGGCCAGTGTAGACTTGAAATTCAGAACATACAGTGTTCTGTTTCCCTTCATCTGGTTCTTCTCAAAGGCTAGGACTGAACACAGACACTGGCGGTGATATCAAAGTATATGAAAGGGATTGTGATGAGAATGTCAGAGAAAGGTTGAAATAAAAATGTGAGCCTGCAAGTAAAAGCTCTCTAAAACCACCATGCAGGGTCAATATGCCTTACATATGAATTCATTAGTGGATTTGTGTGCATGTGCGTGTGTACACATATATGCAGCATTTATGGGTTAATGTGTGTGCACCTGTATATGCAGCATCAATGTATGTGTGAATGTGTGTGTGCTCATACATTCAGCATTTGCGTGTGGATTAATGTGTGCATGCATGTGTGTGTGTGTGTGTGCCCATACAGACGTAGTATTGATGTATGTGTGAGCAGATATGTGTGCACATATATGCAGCATTTGTGTGTGGATGTGTATGTGAGTGCATCTGTGCACATGTTTGTGTGCCCACTAGGAAACCGCTAGGGGAAGAGAATACATTGCACTAGATCTTTGATGGTAACCGTTATTCAGTACATAGTAACTCATGGTATATAAAATAAAGTCCATTTATGATGTTGGTCTTATCTTCTAATTAAAATCATAGGCATGAAGCTTCTTTATACCTGCATAAAATAAGCAGTTTAATTTCTCTGCACCGGGGGAAGGATGATTTCATTGCCTGTTATGTAGCCCATCAGCACATTGTGGGAATAAGGCAGGGCAGTGAGGAAAGCCTCATGCTTACTCAGTGTTTGTCCTCTCAGACTTTGGGAGGAGCACAGATATGTCCTCTGAGGTTTCCTCAAGGGCAGGGGAGGAATACTTTTGTCAGTTGCCCCTCCCCCTTCACGGGACCAAGGGCAGAGAATCTATTCTGTCCATGAAAAACCCATCTCAGATCATTTCCCCTGGGTTATTCATATAAGGAATGGAAAAACATATTATACAGCATCCATTCCCTAAAAATTTGCTGATAACTAGTAATAACTTATTTCAATGAAGCCAAAGCAAATATTTGAGAAAAAGAAAGTAAGCTTGTCTTGGAAGCTATAAGGGAATAAAAGAGGAAAAGGACTATGAATCTTAGCAGATAAAAGATTAAATCTGTTTTAAAGCTTACTTTATAATAGTAATATATACTATAAGTAGCATTTAAAAATTCTGCTATTTAATAATTTTATTTTATAAGGTATGGGAATGGTGTTTGGCTTTATTTTGTACTTGGGACCCTGTGGTTCAAACCATGGTAAGAAGTAGCCCTAACAATTGGTGGAAGTATAACCAAAGGCAGGAAAATCTATACAAAGAAATAAACCCATTTGCTCATTCAGTCACTCAGCAAACATTAGGAACTCAAAAGAGCTAGGTGTAGCTTGATAATAAAGGTCAAAAGGGCTAGGCTGCTGTTGAAGCCAGAGACATAAGCAGGGGGCAGAGTTTGCCAGGCAATTTTAAGGATTTTGGAATATACAGGAAGATCAGTGATAAGTCATTGAATGGTTTTAAGAAGGGGAATATCAGAATCAAATTTTTATTATATGGGACAATTATTGTGGTCACAGTGTGCAAAGTGGATTTCAGGGGGGGCATGGGGGCAGGGCAATGCGTCATCCGTGAGGTTGGCTAGAAGGCCTTACAGTAATCCAATGCAGAGATTATCACATTTTGGGCTAAGACAGTTAAAATGGGCAGTGAGAGAGAGAGTAGATCTGATTTTAGAGTTAATTAGTAGGTAAATTATACAGGGCTCAAACACAAGTTAATTTTAGGAGGTGAGTGGAAATGCAGAGTCAAAAATGAATCTTAGGTTTTTGGCTTTATACTGAATCATTGATAGAAACATTAACTGAGCCAGACAGGAAACAGTGGGAGATGGGCAGGGCTGGAAGGAGGTACATTGTGGGGCATGTTGAATTTGAGGTGTTTGTGGACAGATAGAAGAATCTTCCAGGAAGCTGAGGCTGAGACTAGAGACCTTAGGTTGAGATTTAATTTATGAGTTGTCCCCAGAAAGATGGTAATAAAAAAAAATAGTTTGGAAGAAGTCCCTGAGGAACAGTGAGTTGAATAAAAATCCTCAATTGAGGGTTGAGGAGTGGTCATATTATAAAGAGATCAGAGAAAGTTGAGTATTCAAAACAGATGAAAAGATAGACTAGATGAGTGTGAGGTTATGGAAGCCCCTGGAAGAGCATGCTTCATGTAGGATGGGATTGTTGTGGTATCAAAGACTGTTAAGAGTTCAACTACAGAGAAGGTCTGAGTATCTAAATGTCTGTTAGATTAAATACTGGAACGTCAGTCACACATGTAGTGAGGCCAATGTCACCGAGATACTGTAAGTAGAAGTTAAACTTCACTGATTGGAGGGAACTTTTACATATGTTCTGAAGGTAAATAATAATTACAGCTGTCAATTGTTAGGACCATGTGTTGTGCCAAGTGCTCAAGTCCGTTTTGGGTTATCATGCTATTCAATCATTGTTGTGGAAACGGAGGCCTTGAGAGTTAAGTAGGTTTTTAAGATGACCCATTATGAACAGAGCAGTGTTGAGTTTGAATCTGCCTCTTCTGATGCCAAAGTGGTTTTAGTCTGTGGTGTTCTGTCCATGGGTTGGGGATGACCCACTTTCTTGAGCAGCAGTCTTTGCCTCAAGGGCCTTTGGGGAGAGGTGCTTTGGAGAGTATCTAGAACAAAGGGACCCTTGAGACCACTTAAGTCAATTAAATCACTAAAACCATTCAGAAAGAACAAAACAAACAGTGGGATAATAGGGGGATCCTTTTCATGACTAAAGGGCAGTAAGAACAATAGTGTGATGAAGTGTGACAAGAATTGAGGGAGGGTTAGGGAGAAAGAGAAATATGTGGTGGTCTCAAGGTCAAGGGACAGAGGACCATAAGAACATGCTCCCACTACTTAAAGGCTGGACATCAAAAATGAAAGTACTTATAAGCTGAACGTCACAAAATGAAGCCTCATTTGTATGCAGACCTAACCATGCACAATATCCCAGCTCCATTCAGCAATGAAGGACTAAATCAGGGGGAAAATGCCAATATTTCATAGAGACCCACATGCCCCTTCCTGTGCTGTTATATACAAGTACAGCTGACTTTATATTTATGCTTTAATTTCTTATATTTATTCTCTTACACTAACTCTATCCATATTTTCTCCCCTCTCCTTTCTTTAGATCATGCTTCTTAGTGATCCTGAAATGGAGAGCAGCTTATTGATCAGCTCAGATGAGGGGGCCACCTATCAGAAGTACCGGCTCACCTTCTACATACAGAGTCTGCTTTTCCATCCCAAGCAGGAAGACTGGGTGCTGGCCTACAGTCTGGATCAAAAGGTGAACAAACTGTTTTTATTTGCATCTTGTCACCCAAGGAAAAACACGTGTTTACTCAGTCCAAATTTTGGAGGGGATTCAATGACATTTCATCATCCAACCAAGTTGATTTTGTCTGCAGCAACTAGCTTTCTTTTTCTACTCCTTAGTGTCAAAATATGCAGGCAGGTACATTTCACTTATTGGCAGTGCTGTTTATCATTTCATAGGCAGAAGATGATTTTCTCTATAATTTTACTTGTTTGACCTTTAAAACAACCCTGTGAAGCAAGTAGGAAATGTGTATTCATAATAATTTGCTAGTGACTCTAGTAAACAGAGGTGCAAAAGGGCTAAGGTCTTTGTTCAAGCCTACAGAGCTAGTCATTGAAGAGCCAGAGCTCAAGTGCATATTGTCAGATTCCAAGTCCAGGGCATATTCCAGCATACCAGGCAGTGTTGATTTGGTAGAATTTGAATATACCGTTGCTTGTAGTGTAGCAAAGGAAGAGAAGTCCCAAATGTATCCATTTTGTTGTTTTCTATAAGAAGCATCAAGACATAATGACCTAATAAATCCTTCTTTTGGAGCTCAAGATCCATTTATCCAGCTGCATACTTGACCTTGACTCTTATTATGTCTTACATGTCTCTTAATTCAACATATTCCAGAAATGAACTTCTGTTCTCCCTCCCACATAGCTGGTTTTCTTCCAGTGTTCCCTAAGTGTATCTGTTTGTTTGCAAAAGGTAGAACCCTAGGAGATATCCTTAATACTTCCTTGTTGCAAACCTAGCATTTGTAATCTATCATTCTTATCTCTAGCTCTTAATTCCATATATATTTGAGCAATGACCGGAGCCTCTTCCAGTGTCTTTATACTATAACCTAAACAATCTATTTTCCAAGTGTAGATCTTAGCATTTCAGTATATTCTCATTGCTTACAGAAAAAAGACCACAGTCTTCTGTAGGATCTGTTAAGCTCTCCTTAGCTGGTCCCTTCTCTGTCTTGACTCAAGGCTATCACTTTCCCTTGAATGGCCTTCTTTCAATTCATCACCCCAGCTGTCTCCTTGGCTCTATTTCCTGGACCTGGCATCTTTTTCCCTGAAGTCATCTTTGTCACTGTCAGATCTCAGGTCTAGTATCACTTTCTCAGGACGTCTTCCCTAAATTCCCTGACAGAGTTAAATGCTCCGAGGAGCATGGGGTGTTCTTTCCCATAATGCTGTATACGCCTGTTCAGAGTGCCTATCACTGTTGAGATTTTACATCGATTTATGTGATATTAGGATTATTTGTATTCTTCACTGGACTATAAGCTCCAAGAGGGCAGGGCCAAGTTTGTTTTTACTCACTGATTTAACACCAGTGCTAGCACAGTGCCTGATACTTAATAGGTGCTCAGTAATATTTGTGAGGTGAACAAATTAGTGAATGAATATGTAAATGCTCTGGTAATGATTCCACTGTAGCTGATCAAATTATACTTGAGACTTTAGATTATATTTCTTTGTATCTCCTTAATACAAATCCTAAGTACAGTGCTTGATACCAAACTGTTATATAATAATGATGTGGAATCAATCCGTGAAAGAAAATAGATAATTGAAAGCACTGTCTTGCATAGAGATATCTACAGATTAACCTTAATTGAAATAGCTTCTTCTGTTCTCAAATCCTGAAACTGTTGCTCCTCTGTATATATTTAAATATGTGATTGTAAATATGAGTGTGTGTGTGTGTGTGTGTGAGAGAGAGAGAGAGAGAGAGAGAGAGAGAGAGAGAGAGAGAGAGATATGTCAGCACCTTTAAACAATAATTTCAACATAACCTTTATCTCTCATTAATGGAGCCTCATAGTGGGTGCCAGGTGCTTAATGCAATCCCCTAAGGACACCCACATGACATTTGCAGAGCAAAAGCCATTGCAAATACGTTTCTTTCATGGCATCAAGTGGATATTGTATGAAAGACTTAGCCAAATGTCAGGTAGTCTGTGAGTTTAGATGCTTAGTATTGCTAGTAATGTCGAAGCTATATTGAAAAAAAAGAAATTTTTTCGCTATTGTTACAGTCTGGATAGTAATTTATTTAGATGATGCTCAGAAATCCAAAAGTCTGTCTTTATTTATATAGAGACAAACTCGATTAGACATCTCATGCCAGAAGACTGATAAGCCAAATGCAGTGTGCCTTGTGTGCATCTAGAAGGAATATCCTTTTCCTCCATCTCCATAGCACTGGGAACATCTGGAGCATTGCTCATGAAGTACTCTTGTGGATATAATGCATTCAAAATACTTTCAGGCTTGGTGGCTGCTTTTTCACTTAGTAAAAATATTTGGAAATGTGGCAGTGGGTGTTGATGGATTTTCCTAATCAAGCCACACATTTCTGGATGTATTATTCCTTAGGTACTCTTTCTTGTTGACATCTTTTGCATAAAGTGGCTGAATGTTCTTCAGGCCCATAAAGTTTCTCACTGGTACCCTGCCATTCTTTTAAATAAATGGTGTGAGGAGGCAGATGATGCCCCTGGCAACATTTGCAGAGCTGGCATAAAACACCAGCCTCAGTCATCCAAGGTGCAGAAGAGTTTTTCTTTATTTTGGAATAATTTATTGGTGTAGAGTCAAGGAGAATGATGCTATGCAGCAGTGGATGAAGAGGCAAGGGGAGTTGAGATTGATATACAAATGTCTTATTTCAGACTGGAGTCTTCTGTGATGTGCATGCATTGAGGCAGCTGGTTTCTTCCAGAGAAAATGAAAAGTGTTAGTATTAAGGTAACTGCAGCGTCAAAGGGAGATGTTTGTGGTGAGGATTGAATCGATGTTTCCATTATTGTGCCTTTGATGAAATGCACTACCAATTTCTTTAGAATCAGTAAGGCTATCTCGTTATGTTGTATGCATTACAAAAGATCTAATTGAATGATATTTTAAAGGCACAATATCCAATTGCTTTACCTTCCAAATTGCTACCTCTAAGCTGCAGGAGACTTGCCAGAAGATCGCATCCAGTAAAGGCACTACTGGAGAATTAAGGAAATACCTTTCAGAACAAAATTCTAGAGCTACAAATTGAGCCGTCAACATAACAACATGTTAGTTGAGATGCTGGATGGCAGGTTGTGAGTCAAGTAGGAAATGTGGCCAATGGTACTGGTTCAAGACCAGGTTGTGGGAGATCACCCAAGCCTCTCGACTTCCAAAACTGCCAAAGGGGTACGGAAGTAGGGACAGATGCACCTTGTACTTGACCTTTTGGAAGGTCATGATTCTCCAATTTTGATGTCTCATGATATAGCAGAATTATTTCTGTTTTTTGTTCAGCTGGACCTGGGCTTTTGACCAAGTTCTTCCGTTCTGGCCATCCCAGGAGCTTCCTGATTCCTGTGGCAGCTCTTCTTTTGTTTCACAGATTCTCCTGGCACTTTGCATCTTAATATAAAATAACTCAGTATACACTAAAGACAAGAGGTTCTTTCTTGGGTAAACAAATCTTTGGAGACACTTTATAAGAATCTTTGTGATAAAAAACAACCAGCAAACATAATAGGTTATGGCGATCAAATTGGAATAATAAAAGAAAAGCTCTCCTCTTCTCTCCAAATCAAAGCCCCAGAATGTCTTTCGAGGGCTATATATTTACGAGTTATTTAAGAGGCAGTGGTCTCTTTTGTTTCCACCAGGCTATGTCCTCACTGACAACTGAAACTACATTATGATGTTTTGGATTAGCTGGAGGGCTCAATAATATTATTAAACAGATTTTAAAAAAAGACGTTAAGACAGGTTTTGAGGACATTGCAGTCCTCTGAATGGATAGATGTTGTTCTCATTCTTGTAGAAATCTGGATTGTTAAACATTCCTCATTCTGATAAGAGACTTGGTGTAGTTGGGTTTTTTTTGTTTTGTTTTGTTTTGTTTTGGTTGGTTGGTTGGTTTGTTTAATTGGCACATGCTCATATATTTACAGATGCACACATTCTGACACAGGGATCTTCCACCAGAGACCCACAGGGGTCTTTCCACAGAGTTAAAAACAGCTATTTTTCTGTGGGAGAGGCAGAGTTACACAACTCTCTATTATCATTTATCTACTTGGCAAAATGAAACATTAACAAATACAACTGGCTCTGGAGACCAGAGATGAGGAGCTCCATGGGATTTCAGACTGTTGGTTTTCAGACACGTCTGAGCTGAGCTGGTCTAGAATTGCCCATCATTTCAATTTAGAAACCACTTTCTAGGGGCGCCTGGGTGGCTCAGTCAGTTAAGTGTCTGACTTCAGCTCAGGGCATGAGCTCAAGATCTGTGAGTTCGAGCCCCGCTTCGGGCTCTGGGCTGACAGCTCGGAACCTGGAGCCTGCTTCAGATTCTGTGTCTCCCTTTTGCTCTGCCCCTACCCTGCTCATGCTCTATCTCTCCAAACTAAATAAACACGAAAAAAAAACTTAAGAAAAAATAAAAAGAAACCACATTGTGAAACACTAGCACACATAACAAAGGGTGGCTATTATAGGAGTTGTGGGGTGTGGGCAGTTTTTTTTTTTTTGATCACCTGCTATCAGCCAAATTCAATAGTAGCTGACAGATTAACAAGTTGGTTAAGGAGCATATACAGTTTTGAGCATGGTCACTGGCCAAACAGAGTCTTCAGCTGAAGAGGTGATGGTGGCTCCATGCAGGCTTTGCTGGTTGGCGTCTATCTGGGGCTGCATGAAGAGCGCTGGCGAATTAGAGCACCTGGTGTGTGGAGGGCCTGAAAACTCAAAAGGAAATTTAAACCTGTACTTCTGGAATGCTGGATACAAATGATGTTGTTGCTTTCATTTGTATTCTCCTGTAAACCCTCAGATTAGAAATGTAATTGTATTCAGAGCTCCAGGATTAGCAGGTGATGACAACTTCCCTCAGTAGCCATTGGCAGAAATAGGCTTTCTATCTCCCCACCTGGTGGGGATAAAGCTGCTGGGGATTAACTAGGGATGACCGTGGTTTTGAAGCGTATCCTCCAGGGGATGAGAGTACTACTGAAGGGCACCTTCTATTTCAGGAAAAACACTGCAATTTCATTAGGTCTCTTCCATGCCTATGAAACCATTTGTGCCTCATTTAATAGAAAAACAATCCAGAGCTCCATTCACCTATGGCAAGCTGACCTTGCTCTTCAAGATATCTTGTCGGTGTAGTGGGGATGTGCTGTCTCTATCCCCATAGAAACACCAGTTTCCATGAGGCCACTTGCATGTAGGTGAAAACAGAAATAGTGGACCAAGAAGGGCCCTATCAAGGTGGAGCAACTTGTGTGTTATTCAATATTACCATTCATCTGTCTGAACTGAGCTCTGAATGACTCAGCTGGTTGAGTGTACAATATTAGCTTGCATTCTGTGAGGGTCATGCAGTAAAAATCTCCACCCGTGGCAACTTTGCTCATGAGAATGTTAGCTCAAAGGAACAACATTCCATAAAATTATGTATCTGATGGCCTTTGTCTTCCCAAACTTGCTTTTCTATATCAAGTCCCAGAGTTTCTGTGCTCTGCCTCTGAATTCTAGGTGTCCATTTTGGTAAGCTGACATATTTCTGTCAGTGAAAAGAACATGAACATTTGCCAGAATAATTAATGGAAGATGCAGCATCTATATGTATTAAATAGGGTACTCAGGGACCTTTTCCCAACATCTTCCAAAGCAAATTCTGCTCCCATGGTAGAAGTTCAGCCAAGACAGTATTTCAGCAAAGGAGGTGACTGCAGCCACAGGTGGGAAAGAGGTGGAGCCGCCCACGGGCTTCTCTGCATTCGTCCACTCCTTTCCTGTATGGAGTCGCCATGTCTCCATGCATGCGCTGATCCTTTGTGTTCACACTGCTGCCTAGTGTCCCTAACTCTGATTCTGTGCCTAATTCTGACCCTAGGCTTCGAGTATTCCAGCTGAACTCAAAAATTCTTTATCCTGTCCCTTCATTGGCAAGCCTCTCTAGACTTAGGAACTTGTCTACCTGATCTGACCATATGTTCTATCCTGCTTCCGTTCTCTGCTGCCGTCTTGACCAGTCACACTGGTATGACAGCCCCTGGCCTTTTATTTGTTTAATTTTTATTATTTTTAAAAATTTATTATTTGTTTAGTTTACACCCAACTTAGCATGTAGTGCAACAATTGATTTCAGGAGTAGATTCCTTAATGACACTTACCCATTTAGCCCATCCCCCACCACAACCCGTCCAGCAATCCTCTGTTTGTTCTCTATATTTAAGAGTCTCTTATGTTTTGTCCCCCTCCCTGTTTTTATATTATATTTGTTTCCCATCCCTTATGTTAATCTGTTTAGTATCTTAAATTTCTCATATGGGTTATGATATTTGTTATATGATTATTATATGATATGTTATATCATATAGTTACATGATATTTGTCTTTCGCTGACTGACTAGTTTTGCTTAGCATAATACCCTTCACTTTCATCCACAGAATTGCAAATGGCAAGATTTCATTCTTTTTGATTTTCAAGTAATACTCCATATCTTCTTTATCCATTCATCTGTCGATGGACATTTGGGCTCTTTCCATACTTTGGCTATTGTCAATAGCACTGCTATAAACATTGGGGTGCATGTGCCCCTTTGAAACAGCACACCTGTATCCCTTGGGTAAATACCTGATAATATAATTGTTGGTTCATAGGGTAGTTCTGTTTTTAATTTTTTGAGGTACCTCCATACCGTTTTCCTGAGTGGCTGCACCAGTTTGCTTTCTCAGCAGCAGTGCAAAAGCGTTCCTCTTTCTCCGCATCCTTGCCAACATCCATTGTTACCTGAGTTGTTAATTTTAGCCATTCTGACAGGTGTGAGGTGGTATCTCATTGTGGTTTTAATTTGTATATCCCTGATGATGAGTGATGTTGAACATTTTTTCATGTATCAGTTGGCCATCTGGATGTCCTATTTGGAGAAGTGTCTGTTCATGTCTTTTGCCCATTTCTTCACTGGATTATTTTTCTGGGTGTGTTGTATTTGATAAGTTCTTAATAGATTTTGGATACTAAGCCTTTATCAGATATACCATTTGTAAATATCTTTTTTCATTTCTGTCAGTTGCCTTAGTTTTGCTGATTGTTTCCTTTGCTGTGCAGAAGCTTTTTATTTTGATGAGGTTCCAATAGTTCATTTTTGCTTTAATTTCCCTTGCCTCCAGAGACAGGTTGCTCTGGCCGAGGTGAAAGAGGTATTTGCCTGCTTTCTCCTCTAGGATTTTGAAGGCTTCCTATCTTACATGTAGGTCTTTCATCCATTTTAGTTTATTTTTGTGTATGCACCTGATGTTTTAAAGTCGGGGTCAGTCTTGGGGTGCCTAGGTGGCTCAGTCAGTTAAGTGTCCAACTTCAGTTCAGGTCATGATCTCGTGGTTCGTGAGTTCAGACCCCATGTTGGGCTCTGCTGATGGCTGAGAGCCTGGATCCTCCTTCAGATTCTGTGTCTCCCTCTGTCTCTGCCCCTCACTTGCTCACAGTCTGTCTCTCTCTTTCTCTCAAAAATAAATAAACATTAAAAATTAAAAAAAATAAAGTCAGAGTCAATCTTTAGTCCTCAAGGTATAGTGTATATATAGGAAATTCCACATCTCATGAGCTTGATGAATTTTCACAAACTGGATTCATCTATGAAACCAGCACCCTGATTCAGGAGCACATGACTGGCTTTCAAGAATCCCCCTTGTGCACTGTGCAACCATTATGTCCCATCCCCAGTGGGGCCACCCTCAGTCAGGATTGTCTTTAATGTCATGCAGATGATTTCTGGATAAGGTGGTGAAGGAATAGACACAGATAAATTCCTTGGAAGGAAAGTTAGAAGACAGAAGGTGAGGGAAATTACAGAGAAGGAGAATTTTAAAAATATAAACTTTAATCCAAAGGCAATAATTCATTGATGTTGAATAAGCCTGGTTTATCTAGAACACATGTAAGGAAACTTTCAAAAAATGTCCATTTACAATTAATTTCACAGGTTTTATTTTTAAAAATGTGTTCCTTTCTATGCCATAAGGAGAATACCTTGTGTTGGCAAAGTTGTGGTGAAACCCATATTCCGACATAATATTGATGGTCATGCGAATGAGTTTGTTCTCTGGGAAGTCATCTTGGCAATGTATATCAGAAAGTGTACATGTGGGGCGCCTGGGTGGCTCAGTCAGTTAAGCATCGGACTTTGGCTCAGGTCATGATCTCACAGTCCATGGGTTTGAGCCCCATGTTGGGCTCTGTGCTGAGAGCTGGGAGCCTGCAGCCTGCTTCCAATTCTGTGCCTCCATCTCTCTCTGCCTCTCCCCTGCTCACTCTCTGTCTCTCTCTCTCTCAAAATAAAATAAAGACATAAGAAATTAAGATAAAATAATGATATACACATATTCATAATTTTAGTCTAGTGATTCATTTATTCCAGTTCTGAGACTGTACCAAGAGAATAACACCAAGTACCACAAAGGTTTAGGTATGATGATTTATCAAAGTCATTCATAATGGGGAAAACTGCATGGAAACTTATTCAGTGACCAACATTGAGATTTTAAATCAAGGTCCATACATTTGACAGAATATTATGCAGCCATCAAAATGGTGGTTCTGATGACCATGTAGCAGCATGGATACACATGAATTCCTATTTCATGCATGTGCATTTCATATTACTGCATTATGTATGTATATGCATTTATGCATAAGAAATGTTAAGTAAAGTCATGTTATTTGGATACAGATAGGCAAAAGATAAAGTAAGACAAAGGGAGGAAGAAAGGAAGCAAAGAGGGAAGAAAGGAGAAAAAATTTTAAAAGAAGGAAGGAAATATTCCCAAATATTTTTGGGGGTCTCTCAAGATGATGGAATTCTGTTTTGGGTTTTTTTCTGTACCATTTGTTTTCTAAATTTTACATTATTTCATTAGATTACTTTTATAATTTAAAAAAAGCTGAAAAATAATCTACCTTACGTAGCTTATGTTCAGTCCTAGTTATGAGGCACTGCTCTTAAGAAACATTTTAGTATGAATATGATCATTTTAGGTAAAATATTTCAAATCATTATTTCAATACCTTTTCAAGAGGCATGGTGGTGTAGAGGAAAATTTCCTTGAACTAGGAGTACGTTGAGTCTAAGATTTCTCTTTTCTTCATCTTTGTTTTTCACTCTGGTCCCTTTTAAACTGTGAAACTCTAGAAATTATGCTTTTTCTCCTAACAAAAAGTATACTCTTGTTGGATGTAACCTCAATCTATATTATTTACAACTAAGTGATAGATATAGGTCTTATTATTTAGAAGCATCCACTATAGATAGATGTTAAGGAAGTGATTTATTCTGGTAGTTTTTCAGATGAATTTTGTGACTATACCCGAAAATTGAATTAGTATTTGGTTATTTGATTTGACAGCTGTAATGGAAAGAAATACTCTCAAGCCAAGGGGCGTAGACATACGCAATGAATTAAGGTTTGTGCTGAGTAACTCTTACACGCCCATGCTGTGTTATTCAATATTGGACATATAGGTTCTTCTCAGAAATGGAGATAATATGTCTTTAAATATCTTCTATGTATGGGCAGTGACAGGTGCTTTTATGTACATTATTATATTGAATTCTCATAGGAGTGTCTTCAAGGTGGATAGTGTCATTTCCAAGTTACAGGTGAACATCTGTTTCTTAAGAGCAAGCAGTGTTTTGTTCAAGGTCACATAGCCAGTGAGGAGCCTGACCTCTATTCTAGGCCTTTCTGAGATCCTCCACTAGGAGCCACCACCACACCTCACTGTCCCTAGTGGATAGACAGACTTACTACCACATCGGGGCAGAACTTCATATGGGCCACTTCATACTGCATTCCCAGCCCCAGAGAACACTATAATAATGAGATGACAAAATTGGCCATGCCAAGAGCAGAGCTTTGGATGCAGCCAGTGGTTCCTCTGTCACATCCCTCAGCTGATGACACTTTCCAGGACGAGATCTTGAGGCTGGAAGTCACCAAACCACTTCCTAATGTTAGCAATAGGACTAATTAACTTGCCTCAAGCAGAAAATAAACAAGGCAGTAGTATTCTTTTCAGGTTTTGTCCATTTTTGCTGTTTTCCTGTTAATTTGCTCCAACATCTGGGTTAATATGTAGATTAAACCAAAGAGTTTGCCATTTAAATAGGTAATACTATGATTTGAAGTTTTTTAAGGAAATTTATGAAGACAACATCTTTAATATGGTAATGAAGATAGAAGTTGAAATCATTTAACTTCATTTACAAATCATGAATATGTATTATGCTTTAAATGAAAAGAAGGGCTAAAACAGATATAGTGTTTGTTCAATTTACTAAAGAGAAGACAATTTGTCAAGATTTTTTCCCCCAAAACTCAAGCAATATGCAAATGTAGGAAAATCAGACCCCCATGTTAATTCCATGGCATGATGAATATTTTTATAATCCTAATTAGTACCAGTCATTTAGTCTAGCAATTTCCCCCAATCTAGCCAATTTGAAATTAAAATAGATGCCTTGATTACAAAACTCATTAGCACAGAAGCACCCTTCTCACTAACCAGTTCATTTAAAATGCACAAACTGAATGAAGTGTGGAACACTTGTGTTGTCAATTGGCATAAGTGAAGTGAGTCTTAATTGGAAGCATTGTGAAGTATTTGTATTGCTGCATGTTTCATTGCAGTATAATATATCATTCATTAAATGTAACAAAAGCAACTTTTAAATGGTTTAATTAAGCGGAGTTGGTGCACTTGGTAATTTTTATAAAGTCGAATGTCACAATTGTTTGCATTTGACATCCTGATCGGTATTAATGTCAGGAAGACAAGGTCTGACTCTGCATTTATCACTCCGATGATAATAAGAATGGCAGGTTTAATGTTAGAGGAGAAAATTAAATTCTAGAACACTGACTTCTTAAAAGTACCCACATGCATGTTGTCCTCATGCCTGTGGATGTGGAGTCCCGGAAGTACCTGACTTCTGGCTGGGAATAAGAAGAAGGTCTGAGGACTAGGAGTGAAATGGAAGGAGCAAATAACAGTTGGAGACTTTTCTTTTTATCATTTCTTTTTTAATTTTCTTTTTTAATCAAGGGAGGAAGTAGTAGGTGGAGAGAAATTCTATCCGATATATTTTAATCTGCTCAAAAGAGCAATAGAGATGTGTGGTGGTGCAGATTGATGTTCTGTCTAAGCCAAATGTGGTGGGAGAGGGGGAGGAGGGGGAAACTGGCTCCAGACCAGGGAGATGCTAGAAACAGGGACTCTACAGAAGTCCTGAGCTGGAGCCAGACAGCAATGAGTTCGAGGCTGGTTTTTGTGTAGAAGTTGACAGAGTGAGTTGCAATAATGGTGGTTCCGGAGGCATAAGGTAAATGACAAGCACAGAAGCCACTGTGCTGTTGATGTTTATTCTCTGTGTATTCCAGATGTCAGCTGTTACCTCATGTTTATGGACTGTTTCAGCCCCACAACAGTGAGGATGCAAAACTCAGCCATGTCACTGGTTTCTATGAGAAATCTAATTTTAACAGACACCGTTGATGTCCTGCCCATATGCATCTGGTATTTCTACTGGTTAGGATTTGCATTTCTATGCTGGAAGTCAGTCTCCACAACCTCTAGAGGCTGCCCCACTCCTCTGCACAGTACCCAGTAGAAGTGCCAGGGAGGTAACATGTGGGAGCAGCCCTCAGCCAGTGACCAACAGAATTTGGTATCTAGGTACTCTGGTTCCCTCACTTCTCCTGTGGGACAGCTCTAAGGCATGTGTTATATATGTTTCCCCCCAGAGTTTCCCATTGTAGTTAAGTGGTAGTTGCCCACAGAATTAGCTAGCTTTATAATATAATGTATAGTAAGTGCCTTCCATTGCCTGGGTCACTTCTCTATTTCTATATCATCTCCCAAGTAAACTACTTAATTCTTATGTCAGTGGCTGCTCCTGGGGAAACTGTAACCAACTATACCATTTGATGCCCCCCCGCCCCCCGAAAGATGTCTACCTCTGAATCCCCAGAACCGGTGAATATGCTTTCCTACTGGGCAAGAAGGACTGGGAGGATGAGATTTAGTTGAGGATCCTGAGATGGAGAGAATATCCTGGGTTACTCAAGTGAGCCCAGTAAAATCACATGGGTTCTTACAAGGGGGAGGAAGAAAAGAAGAGCCGAAGAAATATGACAATGGAAACAGCAGTTGGAATGATGCTCTTTGAAGATGGCATCACATGTGCAGGAATGCAGGCAGCCTCTAGAAACTGGAAAAGACAAGGAAAGGGATTCTCCCCTGGAGCCTCCGAAAGGAATTGCAGTCATGTGGATACCTTGATTTTTAACCCCTGAGACTGATTTCAAATCTCAGACTTCCAAGAAATATTATAATATATGTTGTACAAATTCTATAAATTGTATTTATAAATTCAATTTATGTTCTATTAATTATATAAAAAATAATAAATTTGTCGTCAGCCACTAAATTTGTGGTAATTTGTTACAGCATTGGTAGGAAACTGATAACCTCACTAAACCTTCTTGCGGCATTAACAGGTCTTCAGTCCCCATAGCAGACAAAATCCTCAGCTGGTCTACACCTGCACCCAGACTCAGATCATCCAGGCTATACTTTTGACTCCTCTTTACATTGATTCATTAATCAGAGCTCCAGTGGCGCAATCGGTTATCGCACGGTACTTTTCATTGATTCATTAAGTCCTAAAGTAAGAAGAGGTCCTCTTGAGAGGAATTCTGGTGAAAAAAGAAGTCCTCTATCTTGTCAGATATTATTATTTGGCTAGGTCTGTCCCAACAGAAATGTAAGGTCTCACAGTTCTGGAAGGTAGAAGGCTGAGATCAAGATGTCAGTAGGATTTGTTTCTTCTGAGGGCTTTCTCCTTGGCTTATAGAAGGCCATCTTCTTCCTGAATCTTCACATGGTCTTCCCTCTGTGCATATCCATGTCCTAATCTCCTCTGCTTAAATGGAGACCAGTCATAGTACATTAGGCCCCACCCTAATGACCTCGTTTTAAGCTAACTAACTCTTTAAATACCCCGTCTCAAATGCAGTTATATCCTGAGGTACTGGGGTGAGGACTTCAACATATAAATTTGGAGAGGACATAATCATCCCGTAACTTATATTTATGTCAAGGTTGTTGAATGATGAAAGTCTTATTGAGCTATGGGTCTCTACTGCCCTGTGGAGGGGAGAGTAGGAGTCTCTTCCTGCTTTGTAGCCTGAGATGTTCCTGAGGTTTATGGAATGGAATGAACCACCAGGAAGAATTTGCAATGGGGGTGGGAGGTAAGGAAGTGAGGGTGAGACTTATCCCTAAGATGGAAATCAGATCCACATGAGAGGTCCTAAGACTGGTCAGGAAGGTTTCAAACTGATCTTTGGCCTTGACCTTGGATAAGGTTAGGAAATCATGGAGGCACAACAGAAAAGATGGTGCCCAGGCCACGGAGACCACTGAGAAGAACTCTGAGGCACTAGAGTCTGAAAGAAGTCTGAGATGGAAACTTATTCTTTAGAATCATGGCTATGTGCTTGTATAAGCTAGATTTGTTTAGTTTGGTTTTATTTTGGTATTTTATTTTTGTTCTTTTTTTGCACATGAAAATGTCAGTAGATCTCAGATGTGCCAGAAGTTATAGAAAGAGGTTTGGTTAACCTTAATCTTCCTCTTTTTCCTCCTCCTTCTCCTCCCTCTACTTCTCCTCCTCATTCCCCTCCTTCTTCTCCTCTCCCTCCTTTTCTTCCTCCTCTTCCTCCTCCTCCTTCTCCTCCTTTTCCTCCTCCTCTTTTTTCTTTTTCCTCTTCTTTGAGCATAGCTGACATACAATGTTACATTCATTTCAGGTGTACAACTTAATGATCTGACATGTTTATATATTATGCCATGTTCACCACAATGTAGCTACAATCTGTCCCATTACAAAGATATTACAGTATCATTGACCATATTCCTTATGCTCTGCTTTTATTTCCATTACTTGTTTCATAACTGGAGGCCTGTAGCTCCCTTTCTTCTTCACCCATTTTGCCCAACTCCCTACCCACTCCCCTCTGGCAACCACCAGTTTATTCTTCAAATTTATCTTTGACTCCCCTATAGTTTGGAGAATAAATTTAACAGCACATAGACCATGGTAGTTTGCATCCTATCTAATTTCCTACCCCTCTTTCTATGCACTCCCTAATTCATGCTACAGGGAACGTATCCCCCTGTTTCACTCCAGAGTGCCTTGGCACATGTGCTTCTCTCTGGGAGTCCCTTCCCCTTCTTCATCTAGCTAGTCCTAAAACTCAGTGTAAATATGACTTTCTAGAGAAAGCTTACCCAGGACAATATTATCTATGGAAATGTAACTAAAGTTATCTAGATTTTTAAAAATGTTTTATTTGTTTTTGAGAGAGAGAGAGAGTGTGAGCAGGGGAGGGTCAGAGAGAGAGAAAGAGGAAGACAGAGAACCTGAAGACAGACTCCAGGCTCTGAGCTAGCAGTCAGCACGAGCCCGACGTGGGGCTTGAATCCGTAAACTGTGAGATCATGACCTGAGCTGAAGTCGGACGCTCAACCGACTGAGCCACCCAGGTGCCTCATAAAGTTATCTAGATTTCTGAGAAAAATCTGGAAAGAAGCTATTTATTTTAGCATATGGAAAACTTTTTACTCTATAATTGTATAAGCACCTAAGGGATGGAGGGACTGACGTGTTTCTCCATGCTTACGATATGGAATGATCTTAAATTGTCTCTGAACAAGAAATAACTAAGACTTGGATTAAGGTAATAATTGCAGGGTTGAAAAGAAAGGGGACTAATTATATAGTGATTTGAAAATAGAAGTGGACTTTGTGACTGCATAAAGTCACAAGAAGGAAGAGTGCCTGATAACTCTGACCAAAACAAGAGCCAAAAGGACACTATTGATCTGATAGTCTGATTGCCTGAAAAAATATCTAAGGCCAAGAGCTGTGCCCACAGCATGTGTCTTTCCTCACAAAGAAAATGCCAGGTTCTCGAAAGCACAGAGTGGTAGAGGAGAGCCCTGGTTGGCATTGCCGCCAAGGTGTACCATGGAGGGGATAATGACCTTCCTTTGTGGTCGCTTTTCCCCTTAGCTGCTTTTCTGACATTTCACCCCGTTGCCTCCCTCGGCTGCTCTGAGTGCCAGAGGCAGCAGCCGGCTGTAGCTGTCTAAGTTATTGAAACAAGGCTTTTTTTAATGGAGGCTTTTTAATTTAAAGAGCTTGGTAGAGATACCAGAGGTGGTAATCTAGAAGCTTTGTAATAGGCAGCTGGGGAATGAGTGAGGGGAAAAAAAGGATATATTAACTTTCCTTTCTTCAAATATGGTTGTACTAATATTGAGCTTGAATGTTTTCATAATTAAGATGTGGGAAGGTAACTGAGGATTCCACTCTCCCACGTCTGTCAGGCCTGGATGGTGCCTGAAACCTTCTAGCCCAGAGGCTCCAACTCCCAAAGGGAGCTTTTGAGTTTCACTCGTAGATCATGACTTGTGATATGATCTTTCTACCCTTAGGTTTATACAATTTCTTTCCCTTTTTTGATGCTGAAAACGGCAGCTTAATCATCAGGTCGGAAGCTGATATTATTCATGTAATCTCCACTAGTGGTATCACACCATCAGTCATTAAAAATAACTGAAAAGTATGCCACAATGTTTTTTTTCCCTCCCAAGTATCTTATTAACAGACCAGAGTCTAACAAATCTAACAGATTCATGGTTTAAAGTATTGGAAAACATTTTTTTTCTCAAGTGAATACTGATAAAATAAATGGAAAAATGAAAGGCATAGAGAGCAAAAACCATTTTTTTGCTTTAAGTGTATGTCATTAAAAGTATCAATAACCTGTACTTTTTCACACAGATACCAGGTCAAGGATGTTTATATTTAACAAATATTTACTGAGAGCTTAGAATGTGCCAGGACTGAAGGATTCAGTAACGAAAGGTACTAATACAAGTTCTGCTGTCATGGAAAGGAAACACTGATCAAATAAGTAATTGATGGTAATTATGATAAGTGCTACACAATGGAAGTATTGATCATTATGAGAACATATACTGGGGAGAAGGTCTGACCTATCCTCAAAGATGTTTGTTACAGTTACTACGATCAAAGAGTTAAGATATTCTTTGGATATTAAACATTTTAAAGTGCTCATATACATTATTTAGACAAAAAGCTAAGGCCACTGTATGAGTTGCCTTCAGATTTCTGTAAAACTTTATCAAGGTGTAATTGACATTCAGTAACTATACAGGTTAAAGCATACACAGTGGATAAATGTTGACATAAATATACCCATGCAGCCGTAACAACAGTCAAGAAAATGAGCATCTCCATCCCTCCCCACTCCAAAGTTTCCTTTCCTCCCTTATAATGCCTTCCTCCCTCCTTTCTTCATTACGCCACTGCCACCATGGTCACAGTTGGGGATTTGCTTCCTGTCCCTATAGAATAGTTGGCATTCTGTAGAATTTTTATAAAGGGAATCCTAGAATATATCCTCATTTTTTTGAGTGGCTATTTTATCATAATTATTTTGAGATTCATCCACATTGCTGTATGCATAGTTATTTATTTATCTATTTACCTATTTATTTATTTGTTGGGTGGAATTACATTTTACAGATATACCAAAGTTGGTTTATTTATTTGCCCATGAATGGATATTTGGTTTGAATCTAGGTTTTGGCTACCACAAGTAGAGCTGCTGGAACCATTCCTGTATAAGCTTTGACATGGGTAAATGCTTTTATTTCTGTTGGGCAAATACCTAGTGGCAAAATGACTGAATCATATGGTAGATGTGGCTTCATATTTTTAAGAAAATGACAAACCATACTCTAAAGCTGTTGTACCATTTTACATTTCCATGAGGACTACATGAGACTTGCACTTGCTTCACATCCTTGTTAACACTTGTTACGGTCAGTCTTTTCAATTTCAGCCTAGATTCTATGAAGTGGATAGTGGTATCTCACTGTGATGTTAGTTTTCATTTTCTTGGTAACTTAGCTGTTGAGAGCATTTTTCAATGTGCTTATTTGCTGCCTGTATATTTTCTTTGGTGAAGTATATGGGCAAATACTTTGCCTTTTTAAAAATTGTGTTGTTTTTGTTTTGTTTTTGAGTGTTGAAAGCCCTTCTATATTCTGGATAAAAGTCCTTTGTCATACAGTAAAACCTGGATTGCAAGTAACTTGTTCTGTGAGTGTTCCACAGAATGTGTAAACATTTCTGATAAATACTAACTTGATAAAGGAGTGATTTCTTACAATACAAGTGGTACATGATACTGAATGTCACATGATCACAACTGAGCTTTCTGTTGCTGCAGAGGGTGAGAGAAAAAGGCAGAGGAATCCCTCACTTCAAATGAGATTAGAGAGATGTGTAAAATGTGAGAAACAGTGCAAAATTTTGTAGAAAAGCACCACCTGAATGAGGCTGTAGCAGTGCAAGTGATGAATTTGTTTAAGGACAATGCCATGAAATCCTCAAAAGGAAGCCAAAGAAAGTGTCATTGGATAGGTTCCTTGTTAAAGTTGTATGAAATGAAGATGATTCCATTGAGCTGATAGGTAGCAGTGATTCCGTTAGTGACAGGGAAAGTGGCCCTACACAATAAACCTCCTCTTTCTTGTTCCCTTCACACCAGCCAGGAAGGTTTTCAAAGGTAAGTGCAAGTTAATTTGTTTATTTTTCTCTATGTTTTATATTCTTTTTATTTATTTTGTGTTATCTTTCAGTATTATAAACATTTTTATATGAATATTTTTGGGTTGTGGAATGAATCATCTGAATTCCCATTATTTCTTATGAGGAAATTCACTTTGATATACAAGTGCTTTGGATTACACGCATATTTCTGGAATGAATTATGCTCACAAACCAAGGTTTTACTGTATGTGGTTTGCAGACATTTTCTCCAAAGCTTATCTTTTAATTCTCTTGACAATGTCTTTCAGTGAAGAGATATTCATAATTTTGATGAAGTGTAATGTGTCAGTTATTTATTTTGGATCATGCTTAAGGTGTCCTAAGAAATCTTTGCTAAAGTTAAGGTCACAAGGATTTTTTTTCTACTCTTTTCTAGGTGTTTTGTAGCTTTATGTCTTATACTCAGGCCTATGATCTATTTTGAATTAAATTTGTATATGGTGTGAGGTATGAGTCAAAGATTATTGTTGTGTATCTCCATTGAATTGGCTTTGCATTTTCATCAGAAATCAATTGTCCACCTATATTCAGGTCATTTTCTGGACTCTGCTGTATTCCATTCATCTAGTTTTCTGTCTTGAAAACAATACTACATTATCATGAGTACCATAGTTTTATAAAAGTCTTGAAGTTCAGGAATGTAAGTCTTCCAAGTTGTTGACTTTTTTTGAAAGAGAGAGACCATGTGCACATGAGTGATGGAGGGAGGGAGGGAGGGAGGGAGGGAGGGAGAGAGAGAGAGAGAGAGAGAATTCCAAGGAGGCTCCAAAGAGCCTGACATGGGGCTCTCAGTCCCATGAGCTGTGAGATCATGAATGGAGCCAAAATCACATCTGACACTTAACCAACTGAGCCATCCAGGTGCCCTCCAAGTTGCTCATTTTTATCAAAGTTGTCTTTGTCATTCTAGGTATTTTGCACTTATATGAATTTTGGAATCAAGTTGTCAATTTCTACCCTCCAGAAAAGCCTTCTGGAGTTTTGATTTTGTGCTTATGTAAAGCCACAGATCAGTTAAAGGAGAATGGATATTTTACAAATATCAAGTCTTCTGATTCATGGCCGTATTATGTCTTTCCTTATTTAGGTTTTTTAAATTTAACTCAGCAGTATTTTATAGTTTTTAGTTTATAGATCTTGTATCTCTTTTGCTAGACATATCCCTAAACATTTAATAACAGTGATATTTTAAAAAGTGAAATTAGGGGTCCCTGCATTGCTTAGTCAGTTGAGAGTCCAACTTCAGCCCAGGTCATGATTCGAGCCCCATGTTGGGCTCTGTGCTGACAGTTCAGAGGCTAGAGCCTGCTTCTGATTCTGTGTGTCCCTTTCTCTCTGCCCCTCCACTGCTCATGATCTGTCTCTCTCTGTCTCTCAAAAATAAATGGTAAAAAAATTAAAAAGAAATGAAATTTAAAAATTCAATGCTTTAATCTTTGCTGGTACTTTATAGAACAAGTAGAGAGAAATATCAATAAGGATGCAGAGGAACTGAACAACACAATCAACTAACTTGACCTAATCATTCTGATAGAACACTTCAGCCAACGAAAGCGGAAAACACATGCTTCTTAAGTGTATATGGAACACTTACCAAGATTGGCCATATTCTGGTCCTTCGTGACTGACTATAGTTACTGTAACTTCTCACTTGTAAAATGGAACTATTTTGACTAGTTTCAGAGAAGTATGAAAATTACCTAATGTGTGAAAAAGTATTTTGAAGCCATTAGAGGCTTTGAGAATCAAGAACGAATAATAGAAAAAAATCCTTATTACTAAAATGTGACTTTAAAATGTCAAGTAAGTACAACCCTCTGCCCTCACATTCCATTGTGTACTTTAGTTCAGTGGAGAGAGATTATGACAGTGTGGTGGAGGATGAAACTGTGGCTTTTTAGTTTTTGGAAAAAGTATCAGATTAGCATGTGGAGAAGATGTTCTACACAGTGCAAACAACAGCCTAAGTGAACTTATAAGGCAGGGAAGGAGAAGTATAGCTCATATTAGCAACTACTTTCATTTCACCGAAATACAGAATGCATAATGGGGAGTAATAGAAGTGTGGTCAGCCTGGGTGGGGGGTGGATTTGGTATTAATCTAGGGAATTTGTGCTTTACTGTGTAGAGATGGGAAATTATTTCTTTTCTTTTTTAACATAGTCCACTGGAAGGTGGGGACCTGTCTCTTTAAATAGCAAAGACCATTGAGTAAGTCATTTATTTACCATAAACTAACAATTCAAAAACTAAAAAGAATATTCAGTTTTGTCTTTAATCAATTTCATGTGACCCTCCAATTTGTTTCAGACTTTCAGATGTGAAGGTTTTTCTCCAACTCTGTTTTTTTGGTATGAGACTTGACCTTTCCATTAGTGGTTTAATCCCAAGTAAATCCATTCTAGATGGGGCGATAACCTGACTCTAACACTTCAGTATTGTAATCATGGGAAACAGTCCCTTGTGGATGCTTCCAGTCCTTGAAAGAAGAAGGCACATCAGAGATTGAGGATGGGGGTGATACAGATATGTGCTTCCCTCCCTTGTCCCCTGCCCCAGGGACTGGAGATTCACTCCATGTCAATTAAAATTCGGGACATAGTTTAGCATTTAATCACTTCTGCTTTTTTCAGTGTTTGTTTCATGTGTACATGTTGGCTCTGCAATAAGACCCCCGTTTCCTCATGCCAAACCTACTTTTCCATTTTACAAAACTTCACTGAAGACTAGAAGGGTGTAAATAGTTATATACAGTGCTTGTGTGGATATAATGGTGAATCAGACTCACACTTTCCCTGGGGTAGTTCACTTGGGTAGAAAGTAAAAGGTAATGAACTGTTAATCATGTGTGGTGCCACTGGAACCTTAGGGACCAGTGACTTTCCGAAACCACTGGTGGTGAAGGGTCTACTGACTAGTGGGGGATGGATGAGCTGAATTTTAGAGGATGAGGAGGATTTCACCAAAGAAAGGAATCTACTAAGTGTACTTATTAGAGTACTTGGAGACAGATCAATTATGAAGAAAGGGGCTCAGTTAAGAAGAATAAATACTTTAGAGGTCACCTCATAGTTTATATGCGGCTGAAAATGGATCTCATTGAGGGACATAATACTAGGCTCTGGAAAGAGAATTGGACTTGGACTCAAAAGTCCTAGATTTCATCCTGTGCATCTCTTTTTCAAGATGTGTTTAGTTCTGCCTGCTGCCGTGCCCCACAGCTGAGTAAATGACACCACTTTTCATATGGTTTGGGGTCTGAACTAGTTGAGCTAATTTAGATTTTTTTCTTCTCAGGGCAGTATTTCCTTCTCT
Source organism: Suricata suricatta (assembly GCF_006229205.1). Classification (NCBI taxonomy): domain Eukaryota; kingdom Metazoa; phylum Chordata; class Mammalia; order Carnivora; family Herpestidae; genus Suricata; species Suricata suricatta. The sequence continues at coordinate 162,895,156 of NC_043701.1, forward strand.
TTTAATCTCTTCCTCTTTTGCTACTTTGAATTTTAACTTTCCTAAGACTTCAGGGCCATTTTCTCTTGGGTGGAGTTATCTGCCAAGATTCTTTGGAACTTCAGTCTCAATGCCTGGTCGTTCAGACTCAGAACTTGAAAGGCTGGAGGTCTCAGGCAAAGGAGGCTGACTGGGTAATAGTTGGCTAATAGGACCATATATCATTGAGGACAATTTCCCAGCAGAAAATCGTCAGCCATTGATTAATATGGAGTGTGGACGTCTGTGACTGGGCTGTCTTTGCTCATTAAGTCACAAGCTGGGCTTCTGACTCCATTTGCAATTCATCAGGGTCCATGTTCTCTAATTACAGAGTTGAAGACAGCAGTGCTCAGATTACCCAGCTCTTTCTCTTTATCATGGAAACATACACAGAGGAGGCAATTTATGACAACGTGCGAACTATGACATTTTTAGCATTTCAATTGTGCCAGAGCCTCTAGGTGGTGATCCTTTGGATGGCTTATGTGTGTGCCTGCACTCACAGTCTGGTATACAATGAGAAGAGAGAGAATAAAAACCATACTATCATTTATTCAGTTAAGTTCTTTTGTTTTTATTAATACTTCTAGGCATGGAGTTCATTGTACAGAATCTTGCTGGTAAATTTTTTTTTGTAGTTGTTTTTGCTTCTTTTAACCTCTCTGCTTTTTATTTTCTTAATTAATTCTGACAGAATCTTTGAGCTGGACAGGTCTTTAGTCCAACTCCCCATTCCTCTGCATTTTACTCTGAAGCAGCAGCCACACAGCTTCTGTTTCTACACTTCCAATTTCAGGGAGCTCAGTCCCTCAGAGCAGCCTGCACTGCTTTTGGAGAATTCTAATCACAAGCAAAGGCCTTACACACAAAATTAAATTTTTTCCTCTCTCAGTTTTCCACTGGAACTGGTTTTCCTTTATGTACTACCTTGTTCAAACACTCTTCATTGAAACTCACAAGTGCCCCCAATCCCTACTGTCTCCTTAAGACTACTCTTCAAGTAGGTGACATATCCTTAGTACTTGTTGTCTTACTCAGTCCTCTCCAGAGCTATCCTCTTTTGCTCCACAAGGTAACACCCATAAATGCTGAACTGACACCTTTTGTGTCAGGGGGAGGCTTCAGGGTCTATGCCCCAGTGGTCCAACTGTTGGCCTTGTAAGCACACACAGAAAGTTTGGAAAAATACTTTAGGTGCCTAAACTTTGGATTTATGACATAGATCCAGCCCATTAGAGTCCGCAGGTGGAGCCGGGCATTCCTAAGTGGTTCCCTGTTCTTTCCCACTAGCTCCTTCTCTCATGCTTTGTTTTTCGGTTTTGTTTTTTGGGTTTTTGTTTGTTTGTTTTTTTAACCACATGGCTACCCTCTTGTGGTAGGCAGAAGAATTACCTTTCCCTTGGACCACTTGCCTCTTGGCTTGGTCCCTGGTCCTTTGTCACTGCTTCTGATTCTTTTAATAGTTTTTTGTTTTCTTTTCTTTTTAAATTTTTTTCTGCAGTAGTGAACATATCAATATGGTGGTAGCATAAAATCTTCTTAGCCTCATCTCTGGTCATGTACTCTCCTGATGAATAAATGGATGAACAAATGAATGAATGAAATATAACAAAGCCAAAAATAAATGTCTAAAACCAACAATAGATTTTTAAAACCAATAGTTAGGATATAGAAGAAAAGAAACTGGGAGGTAAAAACTAGCGAATATCTAATACATACTAAGCATTGTGCTAAGGTGCTAAGTGGTTTACTTAGGCTAGGTTTACTCTTCTAGGCTTTTTCTGATTCATTCATTAATTCCATGAATTTCAAACTTGGTCGTGGGGTGTGTGTGTGTGTGTGCACGTGGTTATGTATGTCTTTTAAGTGTTGGTTCATCTTACCTATCTGCTATGGATTTTAAAATATCCTCCATGGGTGATTTTCTTTTGTTTATGCTTAAGTTCTAGGAGTATCAGTGGACATAGATGCATTTTTATATATTTGTGTACAATAGATTTCTGCATCATCAGGTCATGTGAATTCAAACTTCACATTCATAGCTGTAACTGGCCTTGGGTTTTATTTTCTCTCAAGTGACTATTCCCATCTCCCCAACCCTAATTCAAGGTTCTGATCAGAAGGCAGTTTATTTCTGCTTCCTTAGACAGTGGCCGGCATATTTCAAGGCTCCGTGTCATGCATCTGATAACACATCAGACTTTTATATGCACTGTTTCTGCTGTTTACCTTGTAGAGCATAAGGTCAAGAATCTTTTCCTTGTGTAGATATTAGACTCCATCCCTTGGTTCCCAGACCTATATTTGCTTCACAAAACACCACGGATCACAAGTGAGTTAACTCCTGCTTGCCACTTTGGTTTTGAGTTCTCAGTTTGATTTTGACCTGCAGGAATTTAATTTCAAGCTCAGAAATTATTTGAGATTTTGAATTTTTCTATGTTTATTAAAAGATTATGTCCTATTCAGTTTTGGCCTCTCTATCTCTCCGGTATAATCTTCAAGCTAACCTAGTATCATTACCTTGATCTCATGGATGATGCTAACATTCAGGATGGTTAGGTATGTTTTCAGAGGCCACACAGCCAAAAGAGGCAGAGCAGAGATGGACAGCAGCTAGCAAAGGAGGCAAAAGAAGGATGTTGGTAGAAGCAGGAAGAAAACTAGGAATGAGCAGTGCTGTAGAATTTAGGGAAGGAAAGTAGTTCAAGGTTTAGAGAAGAATCAAATGTTATTAGAGTGGTAAGAACTGAGAAAATCATTGGGTTTAGCAATTTTCTAAAGTGAATAGATTGTGTCCAAGTGACTCTTTGAAGCGGGCCTGGAGGGCAGGGACTGTAGTTCGGTCCTCTTCTTTCAACACCACTTGCAAATAGGCACTTAAGTGCTTTTTGATGGTGATGGTAATTATCCAAAATTTTCCTTGAAATGGCTCTTCCCATTTGAAAACTTTGTGCAAAAATGTGGGATCAGGTTCAGCTTTATGCTCACCCTTTGAATACACTTTTCCTTCGTGAAGTTACCTATAGAACCCCATCAGGTGAAAGTCACGGAAAGAAAGGGTCAGTTAGGAGAGGACAGTTAGAGGAGTTGGATGCGATCAGTGTAGCCTTGTAGGGAGAGGCAGAACATTCTTTCACAGGCACATAAAACACATTTGCACTTATCTAAGCTCTTCACACTCAGTGTCTCAACCTTTTGGAAAGGGGCACTGTTATTCCCAGATTAAAGATGAGATAACTTAAGGTTTAGAATTTTGTTATGGCCCAAGGTGTGAGAGCCAGAAATGACGGAGACGGTATTCAAACAGGGGCTGGTTGGACTCCATAGTGAGACATCTTAATGCTTCAGGTCCCAGAGTGAGATCTGTTTCAAGTAGTTCTTGAGTTTCCATGGGCACATGAGGGGATGTGACTGCTGGAATCAAAATGAGACTTTGGTGTGTTCTAAATGATCTTTTAGACACTCAGATGTGTAAGATGGGCCCAGGTGTGTGATTCAGGACTGTTACAGCCTCTGAGTTTGACTCATTGGTCTTTACTTAAAAGTAGACAGAAGCCAGAACGCTGAAGGCTGAGGAGGGGTGTCGGCGTCATGTTAGAGGAGGGAGATTGGAAGGTCCGCCTGCTTCACCTGGAGCAATTTCTCAACCAAGCTGAGGTGAGACTGTCACTCATCTATTTATTCATTCATCCTGCAGGCACTAAGGAGTTCATTTGAGGTGAATAACCTTTTATTGAGGAGAGAGTTGTGAAAGCAAAATCAGAAAGATGGGATAAGAGTTTATATCCTGTGGAGTGACACAAGAATGCCTACCACATGTCAGACACTGAGCCAGCGTCAAAGGACAGCGGAATGAATAAGGTCGTGAAGACACAAGCTGTCGAATGCAGTAACTGATAACCACATGTGGCTGTAAATGAGATTCAACTAATTACAAATAAATTTTTAAAATTCCATTTCTTAGTTGCATGAGCCACATTTCACATGCTCAGTAGGCACATGTGGCTGATTTCTATGGTATTTGTTAGAACAGCAGTAGACAATGTCCATTATTATAGAAAGTTCTGTTGGGTGGCATCAGTGGTAACAAGCCTTGGTCTGGAATCAGAAGGCCTGGATTGTGTGTGTGTTTGTGTGTGTGTGTGTGTGAGAGAGAGAGGGAGGGGGAGAGAGAGAGAGAGAGAGAGAGAGGGAGAGAGAGAGAGAGAGAGAGAGAGAGAGAGTGTTCTTGAATAGGTTTAAAAAATAATCAGCGTTTCTTCCTTTATCTGCAAAATAGAAAACATAGTAGAACAGTAAACTAGAGAATATTTTATTGAGCACTCACTGTGTTCTAGGCACCATTATAACATTATAACCAAATAACCATTAATTATGTGTATTAATTAGTGTAATCTTTACAACCCACCCTCATAAGAGAAAGGCTATTGTTATCTTCATTTTATAGATGTAGAGACAGGAGCAGGAATCTTGTGCAGCTCATTGATGGTGGAGGTGGATATGAACCCAAACAGTCAGGATCCAGAATCCGTGTTCTCAATCTGTTTCACACTTCCTAATAATGGCATCAATTTCATGTGATGTTGGGAGAATTAAATCATTTACTCCATTAAGATCTTAGTACTTCCTGGCCTAGGGTGGGAGCTCAGGAAAAATGTTATCTGTTATTATTCCAGCCTTCAGAGAAGTTAGAGAAACTTGAAACTCTTATTTTCTGTAAGAATCCGGGAGAGGTGGACACTTTCTTCCCGTTGGTAATAGAAGATCGCACAATATGGCAGCAAAAGGACTGTAATGGGAGACGAGCCCATAGCCCTTGCTCCTTCCTGTCTTGGACATGCCCCCTCCCTTCTCTGCTTTAGTTTCTTCATCCTTAACATGTGAGGGTTGAACTAGAAGGTCCCTGGACTCTGTTTGCTTTTCCAAATTCTATTGATTCCATGATAAATGGGGCCTAATTTGCATGCCACAATTGCAAGTCATGTATAAATATTAGCTTATGCAACTGGTTAATCATTTAATGTCAGATAAATGTGCAGAGCAAGGTGTTTAGCGTGTTTACATACACTGTACAAACCACTTTGTCATTAATTGTGCTTATCCAGAGTCCTAGCATGAGTGTGTTGAGGCAGGGAGCTTGGCATGGGCGCCTGTCGCCCTATTCCTTCATTCTGACTGGGCTCTGATTTATGCCACGGGCTCTTTCCTGTGCACTTGGGAGCTGGGGTTTTGAAAATGTTTATGCAAACAATGCAGCCCTCCGAGTTGGAAGTGCATGAGGTGTTATCTCTGTGTCTTCAGACAGGCTGAGCTCCTGTGGGCACTTCATTTTTCATCCCATCAGGGAAAAGATGGGAATTACCACCAGTTTACACGTGGATGTCAAATCTCACCCTGCCTCCTCGCACCTTCTTTAAGTTTTACCACAGGAGATCCAGGACAATTCCAGGGCAGTTATGGGAAATTTCTCAGGTGTGATAAAGATTCTCTGGGTTTTTGTTCCATTGATTTTTATGGGACTGTGGATGGCTGTAAAATCCGAGCAGGCGTGATGCAGCAGTCTGCCTGGTAGCCTGGCTGTGACGGAAGCCAGGATGGGTTGGGGCCAGAATAGGATGGCACTGAAAAGGAATGCACTCTGACCTTGTATCCAGAGAAGAAGATTGGCCTTGGTGGAATTTGGGGAAGAGCTGACGGAAGGGACTCTTTTTCAGGGGGATGTGTGGGGGGCAAGGGACCCAGCACAGCATGGCTAGCCACCAGACCGCAGTGGTAGAAAGCAGTGGGAGGAAGATATGAGCCCCCCCATACACACCTGAAGAACTGAGTGCGAGAACCTGTGCCATGTGATTCCTGGAGTGAGCCCCGGTGGCTGAGTGGAGGTGGGGGCATCCAGCAGCTGAAAAAGTGGCAGAGGGAGCCCATGGCGAACAGGACAGAAGCAGGGAGGTGGAAAAGCAGACTGTAACTTCTCCTTCTTCTCACCTGCGGGGTCCTGCCATTGCCTCCCTTTTCCTGAACCCACCTGGGAGGCAAGGAAATGGTGGGTCGGTGCAGACTGTGAAGGTGAGCCCTGCAGGGGTGGGAAATGGGCCAGAGAGGGGCAGACAATGGCCATGGAGTGAGGACACATGGAGAATAATTGCTATAGACACATGTGGACAGCTGTGTACTGTGAATGTGAAGAGGCAGAGTTGGTGGGAAGAGAGCAGGGAGAGAAGGCAGTGGCTGGGAATATGAGACCCCAGCTTTTCAAGTCTTCTCCTTTGTGCACCATATGTAATCAGCTGCCCATTGAACAGCCCAGCGTCAAATATTTACTGAGTGATTAACAGGGAAGTTGGAAAGGGCGTCTGCTTTAACTTGGCCTTGGGTTTTCTTTTGACCACTCCCTCACCTTTCTCATCTTCAGTTTTCATGTTTGTAAAGTGGACATATTCTACAGACATCACAGTATGCTTCTTCAGTTGGATTAGGTAATGGGCGCAGGACGTGCAGCCCAGGGCCAGGTGCCCCCTGGGTGAATGGAAACACATGGGACCCTCGCAAGAAGGTAGCAACCTGCTTAAGGTAGGCATTCAGTGCTTATACATGTAAACAAACGTGTCATGTAGTGGTATTGCATAGATTCATACCCAAAGTACTAAGGTGGCAAAGACCAATGTGATAAGATGGGGTTGGGGTGGGGGAAGGTTCGAGGAAGTCCTCTGTGAAAAATTAGTACAAAGGCTGAGATTTGGAAGATGAATAGAAGCTGTCCAGTAAAGCCAAAGAAATGTGTTCAGGAGGGGGAGAAGGAGGGGAAGGAAGGGAGGAGGAAGGGAGAGGGAAGGGGAGGGGGAGAGGGGGGAAAAGGAAAATTATGTGAAGAGGGAACCCTGTTCTCCTTTGTCTCCCCCCCTCACTGCGCGTTCCTTCTCAGAAGCCTCTCGCGGCTCTGCCTCCTCTTTCTGACCTCTCCAAATATTAAAGCGTCCATGGGCACCATTCTTGGACTCCTTCCATCTCTGTCCTTCCTCATTCATTCCTGTTATTTCCCCATCCAGGCTTGCGGTTTTCAATGCCATTTATTTGCCCTAATTATTATCCCACATCTCTCCTCTGCACCCCAGACTTGTTCATCTCTGCGTGCCTACTTGACGTCTCAACATGGATATCTCCTAAATATGCCAAATATTCCATTCTGGAATTAAACACCTGGTTCTTGTTCGTTTTCCTTCACAAATTTACCTCCCACACAGATTATTTTTCTAGTTTTTCAGGAAAAATACTTTGGAGTCTTGACTCTTCTATTTAACATTTTACTGTTAGTCCCTCAGTAAATCATTTTGGCTCTATTTTTTAATGTTTATTTATTATTCATTTTGAGAGAGAGAGAGAGAGAGAGAGAGAGGGAGAGAGAGAGGGGTGGGGGAGAGAGAGATAGCATATTAACAGGGGAGGGGCACAGATAGAGGGAGACACAGAATCTGAAGCAGGCACCAGGCTCTGAGCTGTCAGCACAGAGCCCGATGCGAGGCTTGAAATCACAAACCACGAGACCATGACCTGAGCTGAAGTTGGATGCTTAACTGATTGAGCCACCCAGGTGCCCCACTTTGGCTCTAATTTTAGAACACACCTAGAATCCTACCACTCCTCATTCCCTGCCCCACTGCTCCATGGGTCCTGCCACTGTCACCCTTCTCTTGCATGGGTGAGGGTAACAATTCTTCCCTGTCCACCTGCTGTCCATTCTCCATAAAGCAGCCCAATGATCTACTAAAAGGTGAGGATCATGTTGTCCCCATTTAGAAGCCTCCAGTAGATGCCATCTTGCTGTGAATAAAACCTTCAGTCTTTGCTCTGGCTCATGAGATCATCTGTCCCCTCCCCTGTGTGCTTGCCATAGTGCTGCTGGGACTCCATCTCACAAGCCATCCTGTGTATTTACTGGGTGCCCTTGCTGGCCTGGCTGTGATCACCGAGCACAGCCTGTCCCTGTCCTCCTCTCCAGCATGCTCATTGGGCTGCACTTACTCGCTTGCCTTGTGTTCTCACTCCCTTTCCATATATACTCAAACCCCATCTTTTTAGCAATTCCTCCTTCAACCACCCCATGTAAAGTCCAAGTTCATTCTGACCCACTCTGGGCACCATTTATTCTGCTTTGTTTTTCTTCCTGATAAGTTGTCACCATTCGGCATGCTAGTTCTTGGGTAGTATGTCTGTCTTTCCCACTAAAATTAAAGTTCTAGAAAGGCAGGGACTTGGGCTCTTAAGTCCTGGGATGAGACTTCAGGACCTCAAACAAGGCTGGGTTTAGGAAAGGTGCCTTAGACTCACCTGTTGACTGACTAAATGAGTGAGCCTGAGAAAGTCCTGGAAGATCCTTACTATAGTGAGGACTCATTCTTGACAGCTTGTTCCTTGGGTACAAGGATGGAAGCAAGTTACTCCAGTCTCAAATTTACAGTTCCCATTCATCCTGAAGTCCTAACTAGGGGCTTAGGCTTTTGGTGAAGGAGGGCCTGGGTGGCTCAGTCAGTTAGGCATCTGACTTTGGCTCAGGTCATGATCTCACAGTTGGTGAGTTTGAGCCCCATGTCAGGGACTGTGGACTCTGCTGACAGCTCAGAGCCTGGAGCCTGCTTCGGATTCTTTGTCTCCTTCTCTCTTTGTTCCTCCCTTACATGTGCTCTGTCTCTCTCTCTCTCTCTTTGTCTTTCAAAAATAAATAAAATGTAAAAAGAAATTTTTAAACCATTTAGTCAGTTACCAAGTATTGGTAATCAGAGGTGCCTGGGTGGCTCACTTGGTTGAGTGTCAGGATCTTGATTTCAGCTCAGGTCATGATCTTATGGTTTATCAATTCAAGCCCCCTGTCGGACTTTGTGCTGACAGTGTGGAGCCTGCTTGGGATTCTCTCTCTCCCCCTCTCTCTGCCTCTCTTTATCAAAAATAAATAAATCAACTTTAAAAAATAATTATTAGTAATCAACTTTTTGTGCAACCCTTTGTTGGTTGTTGAGAGATACCAAAAATATGTGGTATAATTTATGTTTTCAAGGATCTTGGTAGTCTAATTAAGGTGAAATACACACACATATACACATACATGCACACATGTGCACATACATGTGCATGCGCGTGCACACACACACACACACACACACACACACACGAATAGCAGTAATTAACAATACCAGGCAGTGCTTAAGTTATCCCTAACTCTGCCACTCCATCCCCACCCCCTAAGAAAGAAACAAATCAACCAACCTAGAAAACATGAGTAACTTTTCCAAGGTGAGTGTTGGAGTGAAATTTGTGAAGGGGCAGTGAGTGAAGCAGCAGAAGTTGGATTCAAAACCACCTGCCTGACTCTCAGTGGCAAAATTGCAAACATGTTTTCTGAACCAAAATATCAGGGCATAAGATCAGTTCCCAGCAAGAGCAGTTGTTGGGATGGTTTTAACTTAATTATCTATTTACAGGAGTGGTACCAGACAGGTGCTTTGTGCAGCTCATAAAATTAGGAGCAACCCCAGGCATGGACTTTGCCCAAAGAACTCCAAAGGTAGAAGGACATAAATTTGAAATCAGGATAGTGGCTAGAAATCTAGGAGGGAAATCTTCCAGGAAAGAAGTCCTTCTGGGCTGGGATGATTGGCTGTGTCACAGAGAAGGAAGGATTTTAGGTTTGCCTAGAAAATAGAAAAAAAAGAAACCATGTAGCTGGAGTGGGATGGGAAAGAAAGAACAGAGAAGTCGCTGGCAAAGCATGAATCTGGTTGCATAGTTTGTTTTCTGTTTAGCAAATGCTCTCTCAGCTTAAATATCTGGGAAGCCTTATTGATCTGGGCCAGTCTGTCCACCCTCCTTTCCAACTGTTGAACAGAGTCATGTCAATCTTAGTGTGTACCTCTTCATATTACAGCCACTACTTTTTGTTCTGTGAGCAACAGTGGAGAAGACACCTTGCCTTTTGTTGTGTGAATCTCTAGTGCCCAGCACATTGCAGATACCCAGTAAACAGTTCTTGGACAAAGGTTACACTTCACTGATGTCTAGTAGAAATTCTCCATGAAGGGATGGATTTTCTTTCTGTCTGCAGCCTCTGATCAAGGATATGTATTCAAACCCCATTTAATGTGCAGGCTGTAACACCATTGCAGATGCATCTAGCTCTCTGATGTGGCTTTCAGCTAGATTTGATGCTTGAGCAATGGTTTTTGTTGCATCTGTGTTATCAGAAGAGGGAGTGGTGAGATACTTCAGAGCTAGGGTATTTTTAGAGGATGCAGCTCATCCTACTTAATGTTACTGGCAGAAAAGTGTTGAGTAGTTTTGAGAAGGTAGCAGTGAATCAAATTTTTATTGCAGTTTTTCCTTCTTTCCTTTCCCCTTGAACTCTAAGGGGGGGAACAAACATAGACACGTTTTGTTCATATTCTCAGATCTGGCATCTATTTATTGAATGCCTTCTATAGTCCAGATTCTGTTTTAAGTGTTTCTATGTGTTTTGTATCTCACAAAACATGGTAAGCTTGGTTGTTATTGTTATTGTTGTTGTTGCTGTTGTTGCTACTACTTGGACATTGAATAATTAAATACACGGCATGGAGAAATAAGTAATTTGCCTCTCTACTGAGAGCTAGTAAATTCCAGAGCCTAAATGAAAAACTAATTTTATTAGGGGAATCTGAAAAAAGAAGCAGAGTTTTAATTGTGGAAGGATACATTCAAGAAGGAGAGAAGCATACTGTAAATGTGTATCAAAGCTTTCTATACTTCTCTCAGTAAACAAGCACGGAGGCACATACAAAGAGGTGACATTTAGGATCTCTGCCCTTTTTTTAAAATTTTTTAAAATGTTTTTATTTATTTTTGAGAGACAGAGAGAGACAGTGAGAGCAGGGGAGGGTCAGAGAGAGAGGGAGACACAGAATCTGAAGCAGTCTCCAGGCTCTGAGCTAGCTGTCAGCACAGAGCCCGACATGGGGCTCAAACCCGCAAACTGAGATCATGACTTGAGCTGAAACTGGACGCTCAACCGACTGAGCCACCCAGGCGCCCCTAGGATATCTGTCCATAAGAGGCTTACAACCCAGGTGGGGAGAAAAATTTTGCAAGAGGTACTGTTTTAACCAGAGAAGAAAAACAAGGAGATGTAGCTTATCCTTGTGAAACAGCAGTCAGATGACATATCAGCAGGGAAATGTGTAGATGGAAGTTCACAAGCTTGATTAATGATTGATTTCTTTTTTAAGTCTGATATTTTTATGATGACATTTTTTTTCTTGGTAAGTTTGAGAGAAAAACCAAGAGTGATACCAAAGGAAAGGGGAACCTTTCTTCATGCTATAACAGGGCCCTTGCTAGGAAGAAAATTAGCCAGCTTCCCAGGTAGTCAGGAGGTGAAATCCCCTTTCCTCTGGTTTCCCATTTCTCACTTGAGGGAAGCATATGCACAAGACTCTTGAAATTAAAGAGTTGAAGGGATGTTGAAATAGCAGCTCTGTTTACACTTGAGAAGACTGAAACCCAGAGATTGTTTCCGAAGTCAATCATAGCTCATGGCAGAAGCAGAGTGAAACTGTGTGCCAGCTCTGTGGTGGTGAAAAGAGCACCAGACGCAGAGTCAGAGACTTGGATCTAGTACATCTCTGTCGTTTTCTCTGCAACTGGGTGCCTCATTTATCCTCTGTGTGTTGATTCCTAAGTCACTATGGGAGGCTATGATACTAACATCACAAGTTCCTTAAGGGGAATCCAAGAAGAAACATAAAAGTGCTTTGTAAACCATGAAGTATCATACGAACCACCATGATTGTTAGTAATTCCACTTCTCTACACCACCTTTTGAAAAGACACTTTGTAGAAACTCTCTAGCATCTGCTCTTCTGATCCCTGAACTCTGGCTCAGTGTTTCTCTCTGGAGGTGAAGGATGCAATCTGGGGTAGACCACAAGACAGAACCAAGCAAGGGCTTTGGAAATAGAAATTAGTTTTTCAAACCAGACCTATTCATTCACCTGATAGAGGGCATCTCATCATACTCAGCCATTAACCAAAATCACCTTGAAGATTATCTACTTCTTAGAGGTTCAAAAGATCAGGGAACTACCACTTTAAGTTCCACTCGGGCTAATATGTGAGTTTCCACTGCATTGCCCCAGCTACTCTTGCATTCAATAAACATGAGGGATTGCACTGTAATAGCAACCAATGCACCCAGACACACACTTTAATTAAAGGAATACATCACACAATAAAGTGCATTTAAATGAAAAATCTTTCTGATGTTTAAACACTTGTAAGGGAACAGAAAGAGCAGGCTAGGTCAAGGTGAGGATCTCTGTGGGGATGTTGGAGGTTTGGGGTGCCTTTGCCCAAATAGTGTTAGGTTTATGTAGTGAAAGATGGTGCAAACAATGTCTGTTGTGGCCACACAGTTAATGGGATGGTTGGGCAGAACTGGTGCATGCCTGAGATCCTGTTTGAGGATTTCTTAGTTTCAGGAGGAGGCATTGTGGCTCGAGAAAGGGCAGGGCAAGTGAGAATAAAACCACAGAATTGACATCGCACATTGTAGATGGCTGACCTGATGACTCCATAGAGTCTGAATGCTTTTGTTCTTGGATAAGAGACTGAGTGAAAGAGCCATCTGCCTCTCCCTGTGCCTGTTGTGGTATCTTTTCCTTGTCAGCTTTATTAAAAAATAATTTATGTATGATAAGCAACATTTATTTAAATGATACAGTTCAATGAGTTTTGACAGTTGTAAGCTCTTGCAAAACCACCACCAAGAGGTGCCTGGATGGCTCAGTCGGTTAAGCATCCGGGTTTGGCTCAGGTCATGATCTCACAGTTCCTGGCTTCGAGCCCCACATCAGGCTCTGTGCTGACAGCTAGCTCAGAGCCTGGAGTCTGCTTCGGATTCTGTATCTCCCCGTCTCTTTGACCCTCTCCTGCTCGTGCTATCTCTCTCTGTCTCTCAAAAATAAATAAGAGCATTAAAAAAAAAAGGCTACCACCAAGATACAGAACATACCTATGGTCTCCACCAAAGACTTCTCACACCCCTTGGCAGACCACCCTTCCCTCCACCTCTGGGCCCAGGCCAACACTCCTCTGCTTTTTATCACTGTTGATTAGCTTGCACTTTATACAAATGGAGTCATATAATATGTCCTTTTGTGCACCTGGCTTCCTTCACCAAGCACAAGGATTCTCACATTCCTCCATGTTGTGGTACATATTTGTAGTTCATTCCTTCCTATTGATTATGGTATTTTGCGGATAACACAATTCTTACCTTGATTACATGTTCCATATGTGGGAAATTCTCTATGCATATCTGAGCCGAGGTTGTTTGTCACCACAGTTTAGGCAGAGGAGTCTGCTCTAGTGACCAACACTGGTGATCATCATTTTGCAGTCAGGTTGCACAGTGAGTGATTGAAGCCAGCATCCCTCCCTTCCAATTTTCCTTCCTTTTTCTGTCAGTATTTATTGCGCACTGACTATGTCCCAAACTCTGCTGAAGTCACCTGGGTATACCAGGAAATAAAACAAACAAAAACACAGACAGACAGAATTTCTCCCATTATGAAGATTGCTGTATCTATCAATTTAAAACATATATATATGATAACATTGGTTGTTATAGTTGGTTTTATATCGTTGGCCAACGATTGCTGTAGTTGGTCTAGCAATAACATGTATTGTTAGTTGGTCATAAGTGCTGGAAGGAAATAACACAAGGAAGGGAGTGGGGAGAGCCAGGATGGGAAAGAGCAGCTTGGGGTGGCCAGAGAACTCGTCTAGAATGCTACCTGAGACAACCCAAGATCCAGAGCAGGACCCCAGCCCATACTATGGGTCTGCAGCACAACATGAATATTCAGCACATGATCTCTTGAAGGTGGACAGGCTTTTTAACAGCATCTAAGTAAGAAACCTTGTGACACCCATTCTTGAGTTTCCCAATGCTTTGCCTCTCTAGAGCTAGGCATTCTTCCTAGTTCATTTGAATTCTCTATGGTGTTTGGTTCTGGTGGCTAAACTTAGAAAAGGATATGGAGAAACTGGAGCAGACTAAGAAAGCATACATATTCAAAGTGAAAACCATACTTGGGAGGCAGTCAAAATGGGCCTTCAGACATTGGATGGTTTGGTGAGAGCTTGCCAGTATTTTCTGGTGAATGTCCTTGTAGCCCAAAGTTAAGATTGACAACAGTGAAAGTTCTAATGAGCAAGTGTGGAATTATGTAGAGCTGGGGCTGGGTAAAGAGATTTGATAAAATCATGTCTGGATGGAAAGGAAATAAGAAGGTCCATTTCCCTTAAGATTGTAATCTGTAACTCTGTAAAGCTTGGGGCACGTGGGGGGCTCAGTCAGTTAAGTGTCCAACATCAGCTCAGATCATGATCTTGCATTTTAGTCCATGAGCTTGAGCCCTGAATTGGGCTCTGTCCTGACAGCTCAGAGCCTAGAGCCTGCTTTGGAGCCTGTGTCTCCCTCTCTGTCTGCACCCTCCCTCTCTTTCACAAATAAATAAACATTAAAAAAATTTAAAGATGTAATCTGAAACTTCTAGCCATTCCCCTAATAGTGCTAAAAGACATTTCAGCCTTTATTTTCATGGTCTTTGAACATTTTCATACCAGCAGATCTATCCCTCTTTTTTTCTCTCTGCGCACACACACACACACACACACACACACACACACACAGACACATCTGTATGGTTGACTTTTGAGGTCCACCAGTCACGTGTAATTAAATTAACCTGTGGGGATTTTATTTCTCTAATAGCAAAGAACTGGACACCTGGTGGATATTATAAAAAATGTTGTCTGTTGAGGCATTATCCTGAGTTGTCAACTTTAAAGCACCCAGAGAGTTATGACAGATGGTTAAAATCTTGGAGTGTGGAGTCAGGCCCATGGTCACACCACTAGTAAATGACACTCTGTAAAGAGATTATAAAGCACCTACTTCATAATGTGAAGATTCAGAGAGATAAACTAAATCCAGCCATGTATGCAAACGGGAATATATTAAGATTGAGTTTGGTTTATTTCTAGAATACAGATTACTTAATGTTAGAAAAATCTAAAAATGTAATTTGCTGTATTAAAGGCTTAAGGAGAAAAGATACATTAACAACCCAATTGATTCATAAAGAGTCTTGAATAGAATTCGGCACCTATTAGTGTTTTACAAAACAAAACCAAGAAAAAACAAACAAATAAACCTTAACAAACAAGTGAAAACTGAGTGCTTTTTTAAACTTATAAAGATTATTAATAAAAATACAACAAACATTCTTTTTAATTATAAAATATTAGAAGCATTTCTTTTAAGATCAGGAGTGAGACAAGTTTACCTACTATAGCTTTGAGTCAGCATTGTACTTGGAGATCAACCATCATAATAAGATAAGAAAAAAAATCTATGTAGAAAATATGATTCTCTATAAGACTCAAAACAAATATAAATAATTAAACTTAATAAAGTCTGGGAAAATCAAATGGAGTTTTATTCCCCAGCAATAATGAGCTAGAAAACATAATTTAAAATGTAATTTACATGGTGTAACTTTGTCTGCTACCCAAAAGAAATGAAGTTGTGCAAGACCTTTATGGAGAAAACTTTAAAACTTTTTAAAAAGACATAAAAAGAAACCTAAGTGGAGGAATATACCATGAATGTTTACTGGAAGCCTCAATAGCATAAAATATCAGATGCTGTATTTTAATACAGTTCAATCAAATAGTAACAGGTGCTGATAAGAACTTAACCAAGCTAATTTTCTATTGCATAATAGATAGCAAAGGTTGAAGAATAATAAAGACTTATCTGAATGAGAGGAAGTGTGTGTTGTTGGGCTGGGTGGAGAATTTACCAGATGTCAAAAACTGTAGTTCAATGTGTATGCATGTGCTCATGCACACACACACACACACACACACACACACAGGCCGATTAGCAATTAATACAGAATAATGAGCCCAGAAAAGATCCAGACACCACATATATAGGAACTTGATAATAACAGAATTGACATGAATAGTGGGCATAGAATGGACTACTTAATTATTATGTTGAGACAGTAACTATTTATGCATAAGGAAAAAATACATTTAGATACATAAAGGTAAAATTACAGATGCATTTTAAGACCTTAAGGTGAAAGAAAAACACTACCTTCAAGAAGAAAATTTTGGAAACTCTCTCTTACACTCTCTAATAGCAAGGATTTCTTAATTATGACACAAAAATGCAAACCATAAATTGAATAAATTCAATTTCTATTAATTAAAGTTCATAGCAATGAAGAATAGTTGTTCATTAAAAGATACCATAAATGGTTTGTGCAAATATAAGCCACAGACTTGGAGAAGATATTTGTAACATACATCTCTATCAGAGGATAAGGATCTATTATATATAAAGAAATATTGCAAACTTGAAAATGCAGTCAAATTAGCAATATAATTGTCAAAAATAAATGAAAAGGGATGACATTTAAGAGAAAACATGAAATACAACTCACCATGAGAAACATGCTTAGCCTCATTAATCATCAATACAATCAATGCAAATTAAAATGACAATAAGATAGCCTTCAGTACCCATCAGAATGACAAAATTAAGACATCACATAATTTCAAGTATGAGGGAGATTGAGGTTTAATGGGAATAATAGTATATCCTAGATAGCATTTTAAATTTGAACAAATCACTTTGGAAAATGATCTGGCAGTACCTTTGAGTTCAACTAAGTACAAATCCTATGACTGAAAAGTCTACTCCTGGGTATAAATCCTGGGAAACACTTGCTGAGAGACATAAGCATGAATGTTCATACATAATTTCTTGCTATATCAAAAGAGCTGTAAGTAAATAGGTGAATGGATGAATAAATTGTATTATGTTGACACATTAGAATATTATTCAGCCATGAAAATTAACAAACTAAAATTACATTGAACATGGATGGATCTTGGAAAAATAATTCTGGTTGGAAAAAAAAAATCAGGTAGGCTTTATACCAGTATGCCATTTTGTTAAATTTTAGGAACAAGCAAGACCTAACAGTATTGTATTTAGAGTTACATACCTATGGAGCAGAATTATTTTTAAAAGCAAGGGGTCAATAAAAGGCCAATTCTGGTGAATGCTTGCCTTGGGGGTTCAGGGAGAATGCACAGAGAGCTTCTGTGAAACAGGTAAGGTTCTACTTCTTAACTTTCAGTGTTAGGATTAATTGTTCATTTTGCTGCACTTCATAAACTTATGTTACATATTACATATTACAATTATCACATACATATTATAGGAATAAAAGATCACAGGATTTTTAAAAAGCTAGACTATAGCACTGGAGAAATTGTAGAACTAAAAAAAAAACCATAAAAACAAAAACTCAACACCATGTTCACAATCCAATCACTGAGTAACAAAATAATAGCCATCACTATTACAGCTGTAACTCTTTTCAAGAGGCTTTCATGTTGCTTCCGTTCTCCCTTTGTACAGATTGTTACCATAAAGGATGAAGGCTGCTGAGGGCCCTGCCGTGCTGGCTGGAAGGTGGACCCTGACGGCAGCCACACCAATTTCTTGCATCCCTGGCAAAACTTGCCTCATCTCTCCACTCAGCATATCTGTGGGGAATGGATGGCTGGCAAAGCTCACAAAATTAATGTCATTCTGAGTTGCAGGAAAAAAAGTTTCCTAAAACAACATATACAATATTATTAATCTTGAAAACTGCCTCAGGGGAAAGATATGTTTAAACTGATTTGACTCTTGGAATAAGGAGAGCAGTGTTTTCATTTAGAGGACAGCATTTTTAACAATGATTTTGATGCAGTGCAAGAGACTCCATTACGTCTCATTTAAAGATTAAGTTTTGCTTGTTCTCCCATGCTCCTAATATTTTTTTCTGCCACTTCTGGGTAATTATCAAGGTCATTTGTTGGTGTAATGAAGGGGATTTTTTTTTTTTTTTTGAGGGAGCCATCTGCTTCTTCTGCAGGTCTCTGCATGAAATGGTTGACTGTTCGGGGATGTGTAGTCAAGGGCGGATTGGGGGAGTCTGACAAAAAGATGGTCCTGGTGGCCACGGTAGAAAGGCCTTATCTTAGATGGGCAGTCCTGTTCAACTGGATCATGGGACTCCAAGAGGCAAGCAAAGACTAGGAAGGTGATTTTCTACTTCCAACCGGTGTTGAGCAAATAAAGAATCTTCTCTACAGGTTCAGGGATCAGTGATCAGATCAGTTAACTGGAAAGTCCATTTGGATCAGCCAGACTGCAAGAGGTTGCTACGCTGTCTAGTATGAGGGTTAAGGCATGTGCTTTTAGAGTATGCAGTCCAGCCTAGAATAAATGGAGTAAGCAGTCGTGGGCTTTATGGCTTTTATTATTAATATTACAGTTTCTTTTGAGAATAGAACTTCAGAGGTCATAACTGTGAAACCTTCTAGCACATAGAGTGTTGCTCAATAAATGCACACTTGTTTTTTTTTTTTAAGCAGTTTTTCGTAATTTCATTTGTTAACAAGGATGGATCCTTCTCTGTTAGGCTCCACTCATCATCTCCTTAAACTTGGTTCACTATTTTGTTAAATTTGGCATACAGCTGTTTCCTACATGAAATCATGAGGTTCCTGACTAGCAGGAGCTTCACTGAGATAATTTTTTATATTCCCTGCGGTGCTCAATAAAAAACAATGTTAGTCAAAGCACAATGAACCAGCCTCCGAGAACTGGCCTCTTGCATGGAGCGTCCACTGGCTAATGTAGCCTGTACAGCACATGGCTCTCTCTGGATTTCGTTAGCATGTTGCCTGTGACTATGTGCTACATATGGTAGAGTATTTGGGATGGAAGTGACAAAAATCCCATGCCAAAGTGGCATTAAGTAAAAGGGAGTTTTGGGGTTAAGATAACTATGACATTTAAGGGAAGACCTGGCTTCAAGCATGGGTGGGTCTCAGACCATGCCTGCAGTTGTTTCTTTTTTAGGTATCTTTCAACTCTATTTTTGTTCACATTGTCTTTGTTCTCAGGAAACTTCCCCCTCAGGATGGCAAGGTGGCTGCTGGTAACTTCACACTTCTGTCCTAGTGTCTTAGTGGAAGGAAGGATCCTTTAGCAGAAACTCATGGGATTGCTTCTGACTGTTTTGGACTGTTCCCCTGGCCACCTTTCAACTAATTACCAAGGCCTCTGCAGGTGGCATAGACCTGGATCACATGCTGATCCTGACCTTAGGGTAAGAGTGGGGGAGGTCCCACACAAATCTCATGAACTGGTTGGAGGAGGAGTGGTCCTAGGGAAGTTCAAAGTTACTGGAAAACATCAAAATAAACAGGGAATGGGAAACAAATAGATGTTCAATGGAGACATCTTATGTTGCCTTATGTAGAAACATGGATTTGACAGTTTTCTCACCTGCATTTTAAGGTTATCACATTTGAGGCTATATTCTCATTTTTTTCTCTCCTAACTTTTAAAACAGAATATACAATAATGATTTGAGACAGACTCAACATGATTGAATTGAATTGTTTCCCTCAGGAGAGTTTAGAAGAAGCTGTAGCTGCTCATCTAACTCCCTTAAAAATTTTTTTTTAATGTTTATCTATTTTTTGAGACAGCAAGAGAGAGAGCACGCAAGCAGGGGCAGAAAGAAAGGGAGATACAGAGTTGGAAGCAGGCTCCAGGCTCTGAGCTGTCAGCACAGAGCCCAACGCAGGGCTCAAACCCACAAACCTAGAGATCATGACCTGAGCCAAAGTCGGCCACTTAACTGACAGAGCCACCCAGGTGCCCCTCCCTTGGTTAATTATAGTAATTCACTCTAAGGTCAGCTTCTCCCTCTCCCTCTCTCTCTCTCTCTCTCTCTCTGTCTCTCTGTCTCTCTGTCTCTGTCTCTTTCTCTCTCTGTCTCTGACTTACATCCATGGTGGCATGGAAGAATATTAAAAATCTTTCACCTCATCTGTCAAACTCCAACCTGTTCCCTGGTTCTACCAGTGATCTATCCATTCTCCCTGCCATTGAAGCATTACCTTCTCCCTTCCCTGGTCACTTGTGCTGAAATCCTTGTACCTTGGTGTGCTGTCACTGACTTCACCTCCTTTCTGTCCCCACTCTTACAACTTCAGTCTTTTTGTTTGTTTTACAACACTTGTCCTGGTTGCTAAATATGCTTCCGATGCCCCCCACGTCTTTTCCTTCTACACTTCGTATGCCAAGTTAAAATCCGTAATAATGGGCATATTTGATTATTCTTCAGATGTTGCTCCTTTACTCATTCTACGGATAATAAAACTAAAGAGGTGACATAACTGCTGTGATGTCATTCAGTCGCTCTTTGGTGTTCTATACGATGTGGTGTGTCATCCCCTCCACAGAATGACTGGTTGTTCTCCATTGCTCATACTCAGAGTTAGCATTTGGGTCTTCCATTCTAGACTCCCCTGCCATTTCTACTTTTCCTCTTTATACACTTCGGGTTCTAGACATGTTTGAGTGGTGTTCATTTCTATAAACATTTGTTTTTCTGCCTCTTTGCTCTCTGATCCACATGCTAACGTACTTCTATGAGCTTGACACTTTTTCATGAAGCTTTCTGTAGGAATTGAACAAGGGATCTCACTTCCTCTGAGGCTTGACATTTCTTTCTTCCTTTCATCTACTACCAAGAGGAGCTATTTATCAAGTGTGTGCTCTGTGCCACATCCTGTGTTTAGTGCTTATTCTACCTTGCTCGCTGATGTGCACTCCCTTTTAGTATCTAAGAACCATGAATGGTTGGAATGAAACTGTCTCATTATCTTTGTTATTCTTCCTGCATCTAGAACAATACCCTGCACAAGAAGACCATCAGAAGAAGACCCTTTTGTTGAACGGGTGAAAAATGGAATAAGTGAAGGGGTGTACTTATTTCTGAATTAAAGATCAGCTTGATACAGTGGCTCACTTTTCCTGACTTAAAGTGGCAGCTGATTTTTTTTGTTGTTGTTCTATGTCAGGAGGATACTGGTTACCATAGAAATGTATTCTTTTCTCTTTCCCTCTTTTCCCTGAATTTTACAGTAGCACCAACTACTGACATTTGAATTTTGAGGCTTGAAACACTAATACTTTATGATTTCACTCAACTAAACGGACTTAAACCAGAGTCTACATTTGCCCGCTAAGACTTCCAGTGTTTTGTTTCTAAGACCTTGCAGCAGAAAGCTTCCTGGCTCTGTCATTGGCCTTCAGGGGTTGTCCATACACCTGTTACTGGATATCGTTATGGAAGGAGAATCTTCTAAGGCAAAGGCCTCATAAATATTGACCATATAAATAGTTTCTTCCAAAGCTACCAAATCTTCAGTGGCTCTCTCTTGATGTCAGGGTGACCTATAAGCTTGTAAACATAGAAGTCATCCTTTCTACAGTTTGTATCAGAGATGTATCACTCTCTGATTCTGTATGCAAACCCTGTACCCTAAGTTTATCTCAGATGCATATTAGGGAGGGGCAGATTATATGTAAGAATGATTTAGACTAGTAAATTGATGTGCATCTGCCCTGCCTAGAGATATCAAACTCACTAAAAATGCTATGTTGGCAAAATACAAAACAAAACAAGAAGAAGAAAGGAAGAAAAAGAAGAAAGCCAAAGCAACTCCTCTTAAAAAGAAAAAGTAAGTAACAAAAGCTGGATTTAAATCACAAAGTTGAGACCCTTGCACCAAAACAAAATAAAACAAAAAACCAAACAAACAAAACCCAAAAACCCATAAAACAAAACAAAACAAAAACAAGGCACCTGACCTTCCCCATCACCCTCATCCTTCTTACGCTGTTCTGTCACTCAGACATTATTTATATATGACTTCTAGCACTTCCTGAAAGGGCTTGAGCCCTCATATTCCCTAATCTGAAAGGATTTCCTTATCTGAGTTCCCATGACACCCACTATCTGTGCCTCCCCCACCTCCAGCACATGATGTCTAACACTGTGGTAATTATTGCAGGCATCATACTCCTCCAGATCATATGCTGCTTGTGCACGGGGCACATATCCGAGACACCTTCATGCCCAAAGTGCATTGCACAAGCCTGGGCAGTGGCACATGCTTAGCTACCGTCCGCTGGCTGGCACTTGATCCATTAGCATGTGTACACTAAAATGGGGTTAACCAATTAGTTGAATGAATATCTCTTCTGTGCTGTTTTATAGAGTTCAAACTCTCTTTTTTTTTTTCTACCGGAACTCTGGCACATTCACATTTTAATAATGAATAATTCTAATAACTAGTAATTATAATACTGTGCCCTGAGATGGATAATTTTGGTTAACTCACTTGACATATGTATAAATATCCACTGAAGAGTATAAAATGAATTTTAGTGGTTTTGCCCTTATAAGTATTACCAAGCTTTTTTTTTTTAATGGTGTCCCTAGTCGGCTTCAGAGATTACAGCTACAAAAGGAGAAACTTGGGAGATATTTTATAAGCTACAGTTCCAGGCCTGTATTTACAAGTTACTAGTTCTAGCAAACAAGCAATCAATCAAAAACAGAAAGTAATTTTTCCACAAAAATATCTGGGAGAAACTTCACATGCATGTTGGTAAGTGAAGAGACCAGTTTGTAAAAGCTACATAAGATTCCAACTACATGACATTCTAGAAAAGGCAAAATTATGGAGACAGTAAAAATATCAGTGGTCACCAGGGACTGGGGGAAAAAGGAGGATGGACAGGTGGGGCACAGAGGATGTGTTAAGGGCAGTGAAACAAGTTTCATGCCACAATGGTGGACACATGTCATTATGTATCATATAAATGTCATACATTTGTCATTTGTCCAAACCCATAGATTGTACACAACAAATGAACCCTAATGTAAACTGTGAACTTTAGTTATTAATAATGTATCAATATTGGCTCACAAATTGTAACAAAGTACCACACTAATGCAAGATGCTAATAATAAGGGGAGGTGACAGAATAAGGCAATTTCCTGTACTTGTCACCATTTCTGTGTAAACAAAAAGAACTATTCCCCCCAAAGAAAGTTTTTAATTAAAAAGCTTTTTATTTATATAATACAATAAAATACATCCCATTTGTCAAGATATGACTTCTTAGGTATTTTAGCCAGAAAACTTTGGACATTTTGGGAGGTTGGTGAAAGGCCATGACAAGTCTGACTGTGGTTGAGAGGACTGAAAGTAGATCGGGCCAGCCAGAAATGGCAGCTTATGCTTCTCAGCAACGTTTCCAAACAAGGAGCTTTAAAAACAATAATTTCTAAGGTGCCATGAAGATCATATTAGAAGAGATAAGATTAAAATAAAACCAGAATATCTGGGGAAGATTGGTCAAGAATGACCTGGTTTTTAACTTACTCCCCCTCTACTAACCAATGACATGTGTGAGGTACCCCGGGCTTACTCCTGATTGGTGGGCTGGGATAAGCTCTTCCCACAGACACCCCCTGCTTAGTGACACTCTAGTTTGGAGTCCCCACCAGTCTCACAGCAATGGAATACACGTGAAACGAAAGCCAGAAGATAAATGGGTCTATTTGTTTTCATTTCAGTTATTGGTTTTGTGTTTTTACTATGAGTAAACAAGGGCTGGAAATGGAAGCACATATGTGAATTTAATTTTTAATCTTCCAATTCCTGTCTGCTGGCTGCTGTTTCTGAAACTGCTTGGCCCATAGCAGTGGCTGCCTCTCAACTACTAGCCTTAGAAGGAAGGGAACAGAGAGTTCCTAGTGTTGGTTGGAGAGGAAAGTGGCAGTGTGGGGGCCACTTTCTAGATTTATGAAAATAGCTCCCAGTCTTGCCTTCTTTGGCACTGATGGATTAAGCCATTGTTTTTGGCACAGCAGCTTTTTTTGTGTGTGCCTGGGGCTGTCGGCAGAAAGCTGAGCTGGAGGCTGTGTACCGTGCCATCTTGGCAATTCTGTATTTTCAGCATTTTGTCAATGCAAGGAGTAAGAGAAATTGTAATTGAGGCTGCCTTTCTATAAATCATGCCACAGAGAGTGAACACGTCCAAGTGATGAGTCCAATAGGAACTTTTGTCCCTTGCCTGGGGACAGTGGGTGGGGGGTGTTGGAAAATCCATCTCAAGCACCTCTGTAGTTGCTGAGCAATGCGGTGAGGAAGAAGTGGAAAATAATTCTACATTTCCTGCAAATTATGAGCTGTGCACAGGGATAGGCTAGAGGGAGGCAAACAGCAAGAAATGATCAAACCATAGAATTCAGTTGAAAATGGGAGGGCAAGTCCACATGCAGAGTGGTTCTGGTGCACCTAGCTGGGAGGGCAAGGAGCCGGGAGGCTCCATTTCCAGGACAAGCCAGCCTCTCCTTTAGCAGCCTAATTACCTTCATCTTTGTTATCCGACTCTGTCATGGCAACACTGTCAGAACATAGTGTTCTTTGTACAGTAAGGTTAAAATACAAACGGAAGCAAAATGGCAGAAGGGGCATGCATATCTGTGTGTGATTCAGACTCCATAGGTGACCTGCAATAATGGCACAGACTAAGCTTGGGGTGAGCGCACATTGGATAGACCCTGTGAGATTTTGTGGGTCATCTTCCTGGTTTTTCTCAAAGCGCTGTGCACGCTTTTCTGTTCTTGTAACCATTGACATAGACAGGAGTGCATTTGACTGTTGCCTTTTACTGTCTTGGAGAATGAACATGGAGGGTTGTAGGCCAACTTTACAATCACATAACGATATAAGCCCATCTGTCAGGGTTACTGGCTTCAAAGGGGATACTAGAATTGATCTCGTGGCTGCTCCCAGCCCTGAAATACAAAGTTTTCGTGAAATAGGGATATATGAGGGGCAGGGAAAGTGGAGAAGAGATCATATCTTGGTCCAAACCATGTCTCTGCTGTTATATGCCTGAAAGAATGTGATTTTTGCTTTATTTGTTCAGTGGGACTTCAGTAACCCCAATACCCATATGTTTTCCCCCCAAAATTGCCCCTGGCCTAGAGTTTCTACTCCAGCCATTTATCTAGAAAAGAGGCAGCCAGGGAGTATGTCTAACTGTGTGTGTGTGTGTGTGTGTGTGTGTGTGTGTGTGTGTGCCTTCTTAGGAATTCAACAGGCGTTTTCTGAACCTGGAGCTTTCAGACAAAAATGTGCTACAAAATAGGGCCTGTGCACCTGGTAAGTGACATTCTTAGCTATTGTAGGGTCAGGACCCTCTGCTTTGTGACTGAAATGATTTTACACTTTTCATATTTTCTTTATTTATTTCCCTTTTGGATTTCTAGAGTCAGTTCTTTTTGAAAATGCTGGTCTTCAACAGCTGTCCTGGGGGAACTAAGGGAAAGGATCGTCTTATTTTTCCCTGTTGTCCCCCTCAGTGCTGGGGCTGGAGAGAGAGACAGAAGCAGATTCAGAGCAAAACGTATCCTGCCTTCAACAGATATTTTCCTCAAGAGAGCTACGTCTTCCTTGCTCAAACCTTGGAGGAGTTTGTGTTTTGTTTGTTTGTGGAGGCAGTTCCCTGGCTTAGAGGATTTATGTTTTGTTGATGGCCCTCCATTCTCTCCCAAAATTGCTCTTGGTTACATGTTAAAAGCAAAAAGCACATCTGGAGGAAGGTCAGCAGGCTGAATGAAGGAATGTGGAGATGCCGGTCTTCATGGCTCTTGACTGTCATCTGAGCAAGGAGACATTTCTGTGGCACTTAATGTTACTGTGGCTCTTGGCTACCTAGCTGGGTTTCTCATAGGCTTTTCCGGGGAGATCCCAGAAGCACGTTACTTACCCACTGAGCTACCCAGGCTGAAAACTCCTAACAGTGTTTCTGAGGCCAGCACAGTCATCCTCCCTCAGGTCCTCCTCTGGTGAAATTGGAGTTTCTGCAGATTAGGATTTGGGGACGGATCTCTGCCCAGTGTCCCTTCTGTATAGCATGGGGCATTGCCTGACATTCTTGGCTTCAAACCTGTATTGAGATTTTTTTTTTTTAATAATCACCTGTTGACTTGTCTGTTTTCCCCATTAAACTTCAGGCTCCTCCAGGGCAGCTGGGTTTTGTTTCTGCCTAATCCTGAGCACTTAGCAGACCATGTGCAATAGGTAATTTATAAATATTTGGTGAGTACTATTACATTTTTATAATACTCTCTTTGTCTCACATACACACAAAACCTGAAGAATACCATTAATGCATACAACTTGACGCCCCCACAGACTCATTTTTTTCTCAGATTCGAATTGCAGGAAATGACACCACTTTCCATGGACTCTCTCTCAAACCCATGTTCAATACAGCAGCAAATCTTGTCACTCCTCCCTTTAGAATATATCTTGAATATGATCAGTTGCCTCATCTTCTTCTACACCTCAGTGGGCAGAGTCCAATAACTCAGTTATCTGTGACTCATCTGTTACCACTCCAGCTCCATGGCTAACATGCTATCCCGGGCCATGTCTCCTCCCTGGACCACCACAGCCATCTCTTCCCTAAGTCTCCCTGCTGTCCTCTTGCCTCCCCACTTTCCATTCTCCACTGAACAGCCAGTGAGCTTTAAAACCTACACCAGATTACGGCAGCCTCCCTTTCAAACACTATATATATTTCCATCACACACTGAAAGATGCTCCGGGTCCTATAAAAAGGCATACGTACCATTTATTTATTTATTTTTAGATTTATTTTAATATTTATTTTTGAGAGAGAGAGAAAGAGAGAGAGAGAGAGAGAGAGAGAGAGAGAGAGAGAGAGAGAGAGAGAACGAGCAAGCAGGGGAAGGGCAGAGAGAGGGAGACACAGAATCTGAAGCAGGCTCCAGGCTCTGAGCTGCCAGCACAGAGCCCGACGTGGGGCTTGAACTCTCCAACACTGAGATCATGACCTGAGCCAAAATCAGAGACTTAACCAACTGAGCCACCCCGGAGCCCCAGCACATGTCTTTAACATGATGATGTCCCTAATTTTCTCTCTCGCTTCATCTCCCCGTGCCTCTCTCTCTCATACATGCTCCAGCTACCCTGGCCTGGTGGCTCCTCAGACACACCACCCACGCCACTACTTCACGGTCTTCACCGTTGCTTGTCTGCCGTCTTAGGCCACTCTTGGTCAAGCTTTCACCTCGCTTGCTCTGTCATTTCATTAAGGTTTCTGCTCAAATGTAGCCGTGCAGAGAGGTCTTCTCTGACCACCTGAACAAAAAAGTGGCACAACTTGTCATGTTGTTTCCCTTTATCCTGCTTTAATTTTCTTCCAAGCTTTATCTCTGCATGACATTATTCGGCAAATCCTCATGATTTCACATTCTGTATTTGTGATTTACCTACTCATTAAAATTTATTTGTAATCCCCAAATTAACACCATGGTCCCCTGTGGACATGAGCAGAGTGGCAAAAAAGAGTAGAATGGCCTGTTGTACATGTTCTCAGCTGAGGTTGAGTGAGGAGATACTCTAGCTCCTTCTAGTTCTTGTACTGTAAGCAATTGTCTTTTCTGTAGTCTCTTTTGCATCATGGTTTTTGTAATTTTTGTGCTTTTCTTTAGTGGTTCCGTTGTTTAAATGGCCCCCAAGTGTAGTGCTGAGTGTCTGGCTGGTATTTTTAAGCAGAAGGTAGCTATGATGTGCCTTGCTGTGATGTGATGGCCATGAGTTCAATGTTAGTGTTATTAATAATATACATTGAATAATTTTTTATATAGAAACATACCTAAAACAAGCTTATGTATATTGTTTGATTAAAATATGACCAGAGATTCACAGGGACCTAACCTTGTATTTCCCCTAGTGGCAGTGGTTTAGTATTTGCTATATCAGTGTCTGTAGTGACTTTAAAGGAGCATAACCACTATGGATAATGAGAAATATATATATTGCTTATTCATGTACACATAAATATCTGTTTGCTTATTTTTCCTTTCCTTATGTAAACTCCATGAAATAGGGATCAGCAAATTGTGTTTTCCTGCATCTTGTTCTCTATGTTTAGCACCTAGAACCATGCCTGGTATATGGAAGGAGCTCACTAAATTATTAAGTTGATTAAGTGGATGCAAAAAATGAGTGAAATATAGTCAGGGATGTCTAAAGAAAAACATCTGACAAGATTATAGTTTCATTGTGCGAGTGCTTTCATGGTTTCAGGCATCATGCTATCTCTGAAATTCCCGTAGCCCTATAATGTAGACAGCTTAGAAGCCCCCTTCCCTGCCCCTTGAAGTAGCCTGCCCAAGCTCACACTCCAATGTGGTTCAGAAGCTCCATTTCCATGTTGTGAATCTTGGCTTGGATGGTTACTGAGCACACGGGCCAGAGAATCAGACAACGTGGCTTGAATATAACCTTCAAACTTGCTCTGTTTTCAGGCAAGTGACTTAGTTTTGTCCAAATCTTTGTTTTCTGTAATTTTTCTAAGTGAAGATAACCAGAATTTTATACTGGGTAGTTGTAAGGATTAAGTAGGATGATGCAAACTGCTTAACCTTGTAACTGATCAATAATAAGTTCCTATTAAAATTATTATATACTTTGAAATCCTGATATTGGAAAAGTGGGTCAAATGGATATGAAATGAAGCCAGGAGACACTCAGGAAAAAATTCCTGTCAGGACCCCTTAACTAGTATTAAAGATCGGTACCTAAGAGCAAGGTTAGCAAACTTTCTGTAAAGGACTGAATTGTAATGTAAATATTTTAGGTTTCACCTGCCATATGATCTCTGTTGCAACAACTCAACTCTAAATAAATGAGTGTTCCAATCAACCTTTCTATACAAAAACAAGTGGATCATAGTTTGCCAACCTGCTCTTTAGACAGATAGTACTGAGCCCTGTCTGTACATTAGAATCACCTAGGGAGCTTTAAAAATATCTATGCCCAGGTAGTATATCCCCCAGAGATTCTGATTTTATTTTTCTGAGATGGAGTACAGGTGTCAGTATTGCTTAAGACTCCCAGGTGACTCTATTTCAGACATCAGAACCAACAATTTGGATCATTAAAGCCATGAACAGAGGACCCTCAGAGCAGTTGCTGTCTTCCTGCTCCTACACCATCACACACCCATTTTAGAACCCAGGGATCTGTTTGAGAGTGTTGGGCAAGGGCTGGCTAAGCTATGGTTAAGTCCCTTTTGCTTAGTGCACAAACCATATCAATTTTGTATCTAGAGGGAAGTATAATTATCTGTGTAATAAATGAATTGTACTATCAGAGAACACAGTCCAGCTGTTACTGTGCACTTTAGGTGAAGCTATGCTTTTTGCTATTTAATTGTATTCAAGCATTGGCAGTTGGACAGAATGGTTTTGAGTGGAAACACTCTGCCCATTTCCTTTGTCAAGGTCATGTCTTCTGTAATAGAGCTAGGAGTGGGTTCTCAGTAGTCAGAAGGTATCTGACTTAAAGTCGAGTCCCTCTTCTCTAATGGACCCTGGAGGAAGCTTGTGATACCTCTGTCTCTAAGGAGCTCTGAATTTTCAGCTGGGCATTGCCTACCTATGATGGGCTAGAGTTTGGCAGGGGCATGAGCTTAGTTATAAATGTCTAGGCTTTCCTGAGAATTATCTGGATCAGAGTTTCTCAGTGTGTGGCCCCTTAGCACTCACAACAGAGTCATCTGTTATCTTGTTAAAATGCACTCCACTCTTGACCTCCTGATTATATGTATATGTATAATCCTGCTGGGATTATACATTTTTAACAAGGTATCTGGATAACTTTGAAATTTGAGAGCCACTATTCTGTAGAAACCCCTTCATCATACTTATGTAAGAAGACTAAGATTGAGGAATTTAAAGTCTTCCTCAAAACAGCCCAGTGAGGTCATTGATAGAACTAAGACTTGACTGCCAGTCTGTATATCAGCTAGGTAATGCTGTGTAACCAACTCTCCCTAAACTTACAGGCTTAAAAACAATACACATTCATTACTGTTCACAGCTCTCTGCTTTAGTGGATGATTTTTATCATCTCAGCTAGAATGAATTCATGGGTCTTTGGTCATCTGTGTTTGAGTAGGCAGTTGTACTGATGTTGGCAGGCTCTCTCTTACATTTAGAGGTCAGATGACTGTACAGTGATTTGAGGTGGTCTTCGCTGAGATACCTAGATTCTCTTCTGTATGATCTTTCTTCCCCCATCAGGCTAGTGTCACCTGGGGGTGACCGAATTCTGAAAGATTGGGAATATTCATGGCTTGTTAGAGACTGCATTCACAATTGGGACACTGTCACTTCTTCTCATTCTGATGCCAAAATGAGGAATAATGATGGCCTTGATTTAAGCGGTGAGGAAATTCTAACTTTTGAGGGGAAGGGCTGAAAATTGCTTTACAAAAGCACTAGATACAGGGAGGCTGAATGAATCCACCAATGCCTGCCAGAGTCCGGGATCTTTCCCACAACCTTTGAGTGCCTTAGAAGCAAATTTATCTTCCAGCCTTTACAACTGTTTATGGAATATCCATAGTAATATTCTCTTGTATTCTGTTTCTAGGATTACTGTTCTTAGATAAAGAATCAAAAATCCTATATCTTAAGGGACCTAAGAAGTCATTGATTTAAACGCCATCTGACACTTTAATTTCCTGATAGTATCGCCTTAATCAAAATGCTTATCCATATTCTACTCAAACACATCCCCAAAGTCCCTGGAGAACTTGCTGCCCTATGAGGCAGCTTTTCTGCCCTCAGAGAGTTCTTTCCATTAGAATATTATTTCTTACATCAAGCCAATATTTGCTTCCATTTAGATTTGACATTTTGGTCCTACTTTTGCCCTCTGATGCAGCACAGAAGAAAGTTCCATGCCCTTCCATGGGAGAACGTTTTCCCACATTTATAACGTTTCCCACAGTTATAAACCTCTCTGCTCCTTGGCCCATTTTCTCTGCCAACAATCCCAAGTTTCTACAACTTCTCCTAGGATATTGTTTGAGCTCCATCATGGTTCAGGAAATTTCCTTGTGAGCATTCGTTTCTCAATGACAGCCAGGTATTTTAGATTGAATAGTGGTTTTGGAATCAGATGTTCTGGAATTTGCTTTGAGATCTTGATCAAATTTATAAAACCCATGAGGCTTCCATGTTCTCCTGGATGTGTGGACAGAAATAACCCTCAAACTTCTTACTTTGTGTTGTCTAAACCAGAAAACATATACAAAAATGCCTGTCAGGGCAAATCCTTTATTAATGTTAGATTCTTTTTTTTTCGCCTTATATTTCTGAAAGAATAGCTTTTGAAGTACACACAGTTTTTCCTTTAGTATCTTGAGTTTGAACGAACTTTAACATTTTCCGGCTATAGGCGCACCTGGGTGGCTCAGTGGGTTAAGCTCTGCCTTTGGCTCAGGTCATGATCTCATGGTTTATGGGTCCGAGCCCCATATTGAGCTCTCTGCTGTCAGCACAGAGCCTGATTCAGATCCTCTGTGCCCCTCTGTCTTTGTCCCTAACCCCCTCACACACTCTCTCTCTCTTAAAAATAAATAAATAAAACTTAAAAAAATTTATGGCTGTATTATTAATACTAAAATCATCTGCATGTTTACGTGTCGACCTGGAGATACATTTCAAATGGTATTTCATATGTTAGGGTTAGTGAAATCTTCATTTCTTTCCAATTGAAGGCAGGTATTACTGTTTTGATAATTAGAAGTAGTAATTTAAATTAAATGACCTAAAACTCAGAGATTTTTGTAAGTGTTTTTTATTTACTTTTGAGAGACAGAGAGAGACAGTATGAGCAGGGGAGGGTCAGAGAGAGAAGGAGACACAGAATCCAAAGACAGGCTCCAGGCTCTGAACTAGCTGTTATCACAGAGCCTGATATGGGGCTTGAACCCATGAACCATGAGATCATGACCTGAGCCAAAGTTGGACGCTCAACCAACTGAGCCAACCAGGTGCCCCCAAAACTAAGAGATTTCATTACTTCATGCCTCTTTTAGATCCAGGCTTTTGGGAAGAAAAACAAATCTGAACTTGGAAAAGAGTTAAGGACAAATTGGATGCAGCTAAAAGGCCAGGAAAATAGGTGACCAAGTGGAGCTAATAACAGGATGTGGTGTGAAACCAAACTCATTAAGGAGAGAGAAAACACAGGTAAGGGGAGGTACATGAGTCAGAATAAAAAAGTCAGCTCACAGACGAATACCAGCATTTGTGTGCAAAGAGTACTGCTTAAAATGAGATATTTCTGAGTCATAATATATAAAAATGAATAGAATCTGATTGTAAAGGAAAATGGTCAAGAGAATAGGAGTGTGGAGACAAAAGAATGGATTTGGGTAAATACTTTGTAAATTGTTTATAAGATTGTCTTATGTGACTGTTGGCTCAGAAAATACTCTTCAGTATAAAAGACGATAAAGTGAATTGTGAGGATGAATTGTAAATAAAAACATTAGATTCAAGGTACAGTGTCATTCATGCATGGCATACGCAAATGAGCCAGTGTTCCTGTGAGGTGATAGTAACTTGTTTTTTGCTTATAAAGTCATGCACTTAATTTAACAGAGACAGCACATGCAGTAAAAGAACGTTGAGCTGAGAGTCCAGGACCCAGGGTTTGAATTCCAGCTCCAAGCTGACTGGGTATGGGACCTCAGGCAGGACCCTGAGGTTCTCTGAGCCTTGGGCTCCCCATGTGTAAAAAGAATTGTCTAAACTATTCCTAAGTCTAGTCTCAGCTACAAAAATTATTATTCTCTGATTCTGTGTTGTCAAGAAGCCCATGGGCAGTTTCTTTAAAGGGAGGGGAGGGTATCAAGATTGCAGAGAGGATTCCTGTCATCCAGAAGCCTCTAGTCAATAGGAAGGAATTACCTGAAGTTTTGATGCATAAGTAAATGGGTGAATAGATTGCTGTTTGAATGAATTAAATAAAAACAATTTGAGAACTTATAAGAGAAATCTGTTATTACAATCTGATTGGACACTGAATGTTAAATATGGGAAAGAGATACCATTCACAGAGTATTCTTTCCTTATTCCCAACATCTCCTAGTAATGACTTGTAGGAATTTGCTTCAGTTTTCCTATTGTAATCGTGCCTCGTTTGGCCAAGTGTGGCCATAGGTGGCCTCATCAAAGGGAGACATGGAAAGAAGGGTAAGCTTTAGACAAATTTGGGAAGGGAAGTGGAGGATTTTGGTGTGGAAGGCACAGAATTTTAAAAGACATGGAAAGGAGTATTTATGTATTCACTCAGTGAATATTTATGTGAGCATCTCCTGTACTTGGCATGGTGTTAAACACTTGTGATTATTAAGGTAGCAATCCCCACTACCTAGGAAAGAAGACAGACATTAATCATATAATTAGATGAATATGTAATTTCATATTTTGGTGAATGTTGTGAAATATGTGAGACTTAACCCAAGAGGTCTTCCCTTAGGAAGTGTTGTTTCTGCTGATATCTGACATTTGAGTAGCAGTTCAGTACATGAATAGAAAGAGGGAGAAGTGCAGAGTGGATGGAGAGCATTTTAGGTAAAGGGGACAGCATGTGCAAAAACCCTGGGACAAGAGAGCCCATGATATGTTTGAGAAGCTAAACAGAAACCAATGTAGCTGGACCTTGGAAACTAAGTGCGGGGGTGGGGGGGGCAGGGAGTGGAGAAAAGAATCCAAGAGGAAAAAAACAGGTGGGAAATAAGTGTGAGTCCCTCTTTGACAGAGTATAGACATCAGTACCATTTTTCTGTGTGCCCATCTGGAGGAAAGCACTCTCTACTGAGAGGTGGGCACTGGGAGAATGGGGACAAGTGTCATCTGTGCTTTATGTTCTCAAATGGGCCTTTAAGCCACCAGCACCTCCAGGAGGGAGTAGGATACTGACTTGGCAAATAGAAGGATTTGTTTATTACAGTATACATGTGACCTCTGAAATCGGAGCCAACCAGGAGGATAAGTCTGAAGGGTCATACAAAAGGCATGGCAAAAATGAGACTTGCTGTGTTAGCTGACAGGGTCACATGGAATTGCTTTCTTGCAAGTAGGACATCACCCAACTGCGTGTTTTCCTCTCCCTCGTTCATTATAATTAAGGAGACTTAATAGAAACCCTGCCCATCGGGTGTCTTCTCATATCGAGTCCAGGATTCTAGTTGTCATAGGCACCAAAAAATGACCATAGTCCCCTTTGTGGTCAGCTTGTATGACACACACTTGGGACGGATAAGTGAGTCACCCCAATCAGTAGTTCCTGGGCCCTCACTGTGCACCAGACATTCTTGGTGTAACTTCTCCCTCTTCTTTAAACTTGGCTCAAAATAAACCCCTTGGTGGTGGTGGGGGCAGTGGTGAAAGGGAATACGTATGGTTGATGGAGAGTGTCTTTTTGGAGGGTCCAATTCACTTGAATTTTTGTGAAAATTTCATCTTGCATTGTAAGCACAGATATGGTAGCATACACCACGAAATAGCCATGGAAGGTTAAGGTAAGAGTTAGAGATTTGAAGATATTTGTCCTTCTTTTAGAGTGCTTAAGGCCAAACCCCCAGACTCCTGGTGGAATGATTTATTCCCTTTGGCTGTGGGAAATGTTTTGATGAGCAATTTTGAGAAGCATGGAGTTTTAATTTGTATTTGCTGCTGTTTATAGGATATCCTTTGCCTTTCTCACCAACTTCCTCTAGTAATGAACTTTATGAACTCACTTTGAGAGGTATTTCTTCATATTCAGTGCTTTAATCTTGCCTCTTATAGGTTTCAAGGGAGGGTATTTCCAAATTCAATGAATGGGTGTGTCTACCTCCACCTCCTTGCTCTTATAGATTTCATTCTTACTGTTGCTCTCAAGGTCTTCCTTTTACCCATTATACCACACTCTCATGCATTTGTTTCTTCCTCTTCCTCTCAAACACTTTAGATGACCTTGTTTGACTCCCTTTCCTTCTCTGTTCTTTCTCTTTTTTGATGTGGCAGTTAGACCAATGTGCACTGATCCAGGGCCAAGCAAATGATACTTTTGGAGGAGGATGAGATAATGCTTCTGTTTTATTTCCAATATCTTTCCTAATGACCATAATTTTTCACCTTTGTTAGCTACAATGTTTGGGGGGAACTTATCCTTCAGGCCAGCTCCTACTCATTCATTATGACTCAGCTCGTGGCACACTGCCCAGCCCCGCAGCACTGACCACTCCTTCCTTGAGTTCTTCCAGCCCTCCTGCACCTCTGTGGGCACGCGCCTCATTGTGTTGTGTTGCACTTACCTGTTGACCTGTCTGTCTTCCCATCTAAGTTTTCAGTTTCTGGAGATCAGAGAACTTGTGTTATTCATCTTTGCATCATCACACCTGGCACTGAGCCTAGCACATGCTAGGTGCTTAATGAATATTAATAAGCTGAATAAAGTGATGTGAGTTAATTGACTACAGGGAGTATTTACAATAATTTTGAAATTCTTTTATTTGCTTGGGGACATCCAATGTCAGAGAATAAAGACCTAGTATAAGGGGATGTATCTTATGAATCAGCTGCTTAGAAATGGAATGAGAGAGACTTCAAAGGAGGGTTGCTAGATAAAATACAAGACACATGGAGAAAATACAACTAAATTTGAATTTCAGATAGATAAGTGTTTCAAAAAACATAAGCATATCCCTACTGTTATATTGGACCTACAGACACACACACACACGCACACACGCGCGCGCGCGCACACACACACAATTTATTTTTTCATCTGAAATCAAATTAGCTGGGCATTCTGTATTGTATTTGTTAACTTTGGTAGTCCTACTTCAAGGTAAAATGGTCCCATTCTCTTCTTCACACGTTTGTATGTCTCTGCTAAGATTTAGGTCACAAATTGGTGGCCCTCAGGCAACATCTGGCCAGCTGGATCAATATACCTTATTTCCCCTCCGGTAGTTTAAATTTTTAAAAATTTTGCTAACCCTGAAAATATAGAGATTTCTCACAAGAATATGAAATTTCAGTTCCTCTGAAAAATTATAAAGGCTGACCACACTAGATCAGCTCTCTTTGTCCAGATAAGGAACCACTATGCCAGTTTTTAGATGGAGCATGAGCTTTGTGTATTCCCTGCTTCTCCCCAGTGTTACAGGGAAATGTAGCCTGCTAAAGTTTATCACTCCATGCACCTGTTTTCCTTAGAGTTGAGAGGAAAGTGAAATCTTTTTTGAGCTCATGTGTCTATCAAAAGCAGAGAAACAAAATATAGCCTAAAAGTGGCAAATGTTTCAATAAAAAATGGGGAAAATCATCTTCTTGAGTAAGTGAAGAAAGTTTCTTAGTGTGTTAAGTGCTAGCAAAATGATCATGTGTCTAAAGAATACAAACAGTGGTACTATTTTTCTTATACCTCTTTCACATATTCACACTTAACTGCATTTGAGTTCCTGATCTTCACAAGAAAGTAAGATCCCTGAGGGCAGAGACTTTGGTCTGGTTCATTGATGTATCCTAAGCCCATAGAACAGTGCTTGGCTGTTAATAGACATTTGATCAATATTTGTTAAACAAAGGAATGACTGATGTAAGCCATCTGAGAGGGAGAAAACCTCTATGGTTAGACATTTTCAAGAAGAGAAGAAAAATGTTGCCTTCTACAAAACAGGCATGGCTAGGTGAATGCCTGTTTTTAAAATAAATATATTTATGGTATAGATGCCTTATATCTGTCAAGGGCAAAGGAAGAAGGCTGCTGAAAACAGAAGATCTTGTCTAGGTACCCAGAGTGTAGAGAGACATTGAATGGTTTTGCCCCACCAGTTATCAAGGGAAGGACTTGTGGAGAATATCTGAAGAAGGAGCCAGAAGCACATGTTGGAAAGGACTCCCTGCCATTGTGTTACCCTGGTTTCTCTCCTGTCTACCATAAATAGTGCCACATCCCAGAGTTGTCCTACTGGGCCCAGCCAAGCCCAGTGGCTACCAAGGAAACAAGTGCAGAAACTTTATTTTTTAAATCAGAAACAGCTTCATTTTATTTGAAAGACAAAGACCATCATGACCACAATTCAGCAGAATACTACCTAAATTCCATAGATTTTGAGAAAAATAATCAGGACAGATGTACGTTAAATTTGAATTTGCTACAAGGGAGAGCTTTTATATAAATGTGTTCCAAACCATTCTTTCCTCTTCACAGGTGATATTCTGGCTCTAGGGAATCTGGCTGGATCACCAACAGCTCACATAAAAAGCATAGTTTGTTGCCTGTTCCAAATATGTCTGGTTACTGCCATATGGTCATTATTAATTCATATTTATTCTTAGAAAATACTATCCTTAGGGGTGTGGTGAAAATATATAGCAGAGAAAAATGTAGGCAAATGAGATTTTGGCATTTAATCACAGATTCAAGAATCTAGTCATACATCAGACTTCTAGCCTAGGAGTGAAGACAGAAAAAAAAAAACATGAAAAACAAAAAACAGAGAAACGTAGTAAGATTTGTCATTATTATTCTTGGAGGTAGGTATTAGATGCCTGCACAGTTGACCCTTGAACAACACATGGGTTGGGGCACCGACCTCCTGTGCAGTTGAAAATCCATGTATAACTTCTGACTCCTTAAAAACTTAACTGCTAATAGCCTGTTGTAGACTGCAAGCCTTACTGATGACATAAACAGCATTATATGCTGTATTATATTCCGTATTCTTATAATAAAACAATCTATAAAAATATATATGTTTATATATAAGGTGTTATATATAAACATAATAAAAAATATAATAAAACAATAATAAAATATTATTAAGGAAATAATAAGGAAGAGAAACTACATTTATAGTACTAAACTGTATTTATAAAAAAAAATCTGTGTATAATTGAATGCATGCAGTTCAAACCCATGTTGTTCAAGCATCAACTATATTAGCTTCCCATGGGCTGCTGGAACAGACTACCTCAAATAAGGCGACTTAAAACAACAGAAATTCATTGTCCTACAATTCTGGAAGCCAGAAGTCCCAAATCAAGGTATTGGCAGGGCCATGTTCTGTCTGAAATTTAAAGGGGGGTCCTTGGCTTGTCCCTCACTTTTGGTAATTTGCCAGTAGTCTTTGACATCCTTTGGCTTGTGGGTGTACTACTTCAGTCTTCTGTCTTCACATTGCCTTCTCTCTGTGTTGTGTGTCTTCCCATTGTCTTCCCCCTGTGCCTTTCTGTGAGTCCTAATTTATCCTTATGAGAGTATCAGTCATATTGGATTAGGGCCCACCCTAACCTCATTTTAACTTGGTTTCATTTGCAAACACTTTAGTTTCAAATAAGCTCACATTCTGAGATACTAGAGGTTAGGACTTCAACATATCTTTTTTGGGGGGGGGCACAATTTCAAGCTAGAGCCTCCTAATACAATCACATA
Source organism: Suricata suricatta (assembly GCF_006229205.1). Classification (NCBI taxonomy): domain Eukaryota; kingdom Metazoa; phylum Chordata; class Mammalia; order Carnivora; family Herpestidae; genus Suricata; species Suricata suricatta. The sequence continues at coordinate 162,933,547 of NC_043701.1, forward strand.
TTTGGACTCAGGCTTTCCAGGTATAACTTGTTGTTCCTCCTGTGGAATATTACATTGATTAAATTGCCTCTAGTTCTTCAGCCATCAGATGCTTTTCCCTGGCAGGCTGATGTAATTAGGGAACTAATAACTGGATCAATAAGGAAAAGAGCATGTTCTTTCCTATTTTCCATCTGTTACAATGATTCATTTAGGGTTTTCTGTGTGTGTCGCCACCGAATACGTGCTTGTTTGCTTGTTAAGAGATAGGAGACCATGACATGTAGGAGAAGAAGGAAAGGGAGAGGATCTGAATTATTCTCTGGGAAAAGCCCAGGAATGTCATCTGTGCAGGGAGGGGCATCATGAGGCAGGATATGAAGAACGCTCTCCTATGTATAACTTTATATAAATAAGAAATGTTCTTAAAGATATTTATTGTCTGGAAAATATACTTTATTTAATGTTGCATGAAGCACATTGGGCTGAAGTCATGCAGGACTATTCAAACAGCATGGGAGGTAATACACAGCTTGTCCTCGGAAGGATTCACTGTTCTCCATGGTAATCTTGGTGCAATACCATTTTGTGGAAAATCCCATATGGCTTTGTCTAATTCAGGTCCCTCATGTAAAAGTTAGAATTTTAATTTTGGGGCTTTAAAAAGGTAGTTTTAAAGATAAATATAATGTATTATGATTAGAAATTATTATAAAATATAAATAGAATAAAACATTGGCTTATATTACTATGGAAATATTATATTTATTGTAAAGAAATTTGAAAGTTATAGAAAGATTTAAAAAGTATATGTTACCTGGGGGTGCCTGGGTGGCTCAGTCCATTGAACATTTGACCCTTGATTTTGGCTCAGGTCAGGATCCTAGGGTAGTGGAGTCAAGCCCAGCATTGGGCCCCCTGCCGAGCATGGCTGCTTAGGATTCTCTCTCTCTCTTTCTCGCTCTCTCCCTCTCCCTCTCTCCCTTTCTCCTTCTGCCTGTCTCCCCGCCTTGTGCTGTCTCTCTCTCTTTCTCTCTAAAATAAAAAAAAAGCACGTTATCCATAACCGCACAGTTCATAAATAACCACTGCTAATATTTTGGCATATTTCCTTCTGATATGTTTCAAGTTTTTGCAATACTTTAAATAAAATTAGTGTCAATATATACATGTTTTGTAATATATTAAGGTAACTAATATATCATAAGCATTTTCATATCATTAAGGGATCTTCTAACACTTGCTATTCAATGGTTGCCTAAATTCTTTATTTCTACTTGAGTGGTAGAGCTTTAATTTTTTTAATTACTAAAGTAATACATGTTCTTAATAATTTAAAAACCCACATAACCAAAAGAAAAGATACCAATGGCCTACGATCTTATCCTAGCAGAGATAACTAGACATTTATTGCATGGCAGTATAATTGTCTGAATTTCTGTCTTCCAATATTCATGGCATTTTTAACCTTTATAATTCCAGCACTTAGTTCAGTGCTTAAATCATAGTGGTTGCCTGATTCACTCACTTTTAATGAATGAATGAAGGAAGGAAGAAATGGATGAACACATATGTGAAAGGAGAGGCTGCAAAGATCCAGCTCATGGTAGAATAAAAGTCATTTCAGACTCAGCAACTTACTGTGGATAGAGAGACAAGGTAGCTAACCAAAGACTCCTAATGAATAGGAGCCTGCTCTTTCTGTTCATCTGAATCAGCCTCTAGGCAGAGAATTCAATTTAATTTTTCTCCATCAGTCAAACAGAAGAGCTGAGAAGGCAAAACCAGAGACAAGGGAGGCAGGAGGTGGAACAGGCTTGGATGGGGAGATCAGCAGCTGATCTCTTGTACTTTCTCTGTTAGGAAGAGTGTGAGAGGAGAGGAGCCATGCTTACCTGAGGGTGAGGCCCAGCAGAAGCTGTAGTGGATACAGTTAGCCACTGCTGGGTCCTCCGTGATGGAAGGACTGGTAATTCCCCCCAGGGGATTGAGACTCCAGCAGTGTCAGTGTGACCGTCCTGGTTCTTCCCTGGCTTGTCTTTAGAGTTTGCAGCAGAGAAAGACACAATAATGCTGGGTTTTATTTGAAGAAATTTGGGGCTCTGATTCTATGATTGGAATCAGGGCTGACAGAGAGTCTGATATCTTTGGGCTATAGGAGGCTCCAACCAAAGTCTCTTTTATATTTAATTGGGAAACATGTGTCTTAAGTCTGAGCGTCTGTCCCTCAGACACCTGCATTGGGAAGGAGTGTGATCCATTCCTTTTTTTTAATTTTTTAATGTTTATTTTTATTTTTGAGAGGGAGAGAGACAGAGTGTGAGCAGGGGAGGGCTAGAGAGAGAGGGAGATGCAGAATCTGAAGCAGGCTCCAGGCTCTAAGCTGTCAGCACAGAGCCCAACATGGGGCTTGAACTCACGAACCACAAGATCATGACCTGAGCTGAAGTCGGATGCTCAACTGACTGAGCACCCCAGGTGCCCCAAGAGTGATCCATTTCTTAATGCTCTGCATGGAAACCTCAGTCCTTGCAATAAAATATAAGGATATATTCTTTTCAGTGCAATGGCCTGGGCCTCACCAATTCTCCCTTCTCCCAATCTCCTCCCCAATAGAAATATACATACAGATAAATATAGGATAAACCACAAATAGTTGGATGGATAAAGAGACAGAAAAATGGACAGACAACCTCCATATCCTTTTAGCCAATGATAGGCATCACATCTCTCCTTCCTCCTAAAAACTTCCCCATGGGCTGCCTGAGTGGCTCAGTAGGTTAGGTGTCCAACTTCCGTTCAGGTCATGATCTCACTGTTCATGAGTTCAAAGCCCTGCATCAGGCTCTGTGCTGACAGCATAGAGCCTGCCTGGGATTCTTTCTTTCCCTCTTTTTCTGTCCCTCCCCTATTCTCTCTCCCATTCTCTCTCTCATTCTCTCTCTCTCTCTCTCAAAATAAATAAATAAAAACTTAAAAAGACCTTGGCCATATTGACACTTTGTTCTTACTGTTTTCTTCACCCAGTAAAATCTCTATCCATCTTCTGTCCTGTCCACACCACTTGTCTCCAAAGGCCTTGCTCAAGCTGTGTTGTTCCAGGAAGGCTTATTGTTTAATTTCTATTTCTGTTAATCTTGCCTGTTTCTTAATTTTTGGAACTTTAGCCTTTGGCCCATTGTCCTCTTTGGTGTTGTGTATGTGTATTTGAGAGTCATCTATGTATAAGTTGAGAGACAGGCAAGGTGAACAGGAGTGGAAATGGAACAATGAGACTTCCTAGAGAAATAGAGATAGGTGGTGTAGACAGAATGAAAGGCAGAGATTTTGTATGTATATCTGAGGTTCAGGAAGGAATTGCTATTTTGGTTTCCAAAGAATTGGATGTGGCTCTGTGTGTTCTAAAGGTAATGGTCTAGAATTAGTTGCTCTCTTCACTAAGCTGGTGAATAGAGGAAGGATAAAGGGTGATGGGGAATAATTTTGACTGATTTTCCCATATGCAGAGTTGAATACACACAGTAGTCAGTACTTACTGATGGAATGAGAACCTAGTTTGGGTAAATACTGTGAGAGTTGGTAGAGTTGGTGAAGTATAGTATAAACTGTGATCAGCTAAATCAGGATTGACATACTGCTTATCACATAATTGTTACAGCAACTTTATAGAATCAAGCACCAGAATCTTCATCTATAAAATGGGAATGCTAATATATCTCCTTAACTACCATATAGGATATGTTGAGTATACTATATATGTATTTACATGTATGTATGCATATGTTATATCACAACACACACATACACTCATCTATTTGCTATTACTGGACAAAAAGAAATACTGTTATGTAGTTTATGGTGCCAATGTCCAATAAATATTTGACTTAGATTGAAATGGGCTAAAACTTCAAGTCCCACAAAACTTATTGAGATGGCCAGATGTTCATACAAAGAATTATTTCTGTTTGAGTTGCGTGACTGTGGCCTCAGAACTTTACATATGGCAGCATTACGTGGGTGTAATGTGCCAGGCAGCACATTCCTGAAGGTGAGCACTACTGGGGATATGATAATGAGGAGATACTTCACCTGACCCCATTTCTATAAACTTGATGCCCATATACTTCTGCCTTTTCCAGTTTCCCCACCTTTGAAAGTGTGGAGAACGTAAGCATAATAGAATTCTCATTATAAACTAGACACCATGATTCCATGGAAGAGATGTGTGCTAGGCATCAAAATAACTTAAATCCTAGTTACTTTGACCAAAACTTAACTTCTCCAAGACTGAGTTTCATTAACTTTGAAATAGGTTTGTGTGCTCACCTGTGACGTGCCAGGCATCATATAACTGCTGCTTCACAAGCGTGAATTGGGCATGACCCGGCGCTCTTATGACTCACTCTCTGATGGAGGGAGGGTTATGCCAACCAGTAGTGGCTTGGTGTGAACTGCTTCTTAGAAGCAGATAGTAAGAATAGTGATGGTACCTGCTGGGAGTGGTTGACTTTGCTTATAGATTGGAAAATGCTTGGGGTACCTGGGTAGGTTAATCATCTGACTCTTGACATCAGCTCTGGTCATGATCTCAAGGTCATGAGATCGAGCTCTGCACCTTAGGTGTGGAGCCTGCTTGGGATTCTCTCTCTCCCTCCCTCTTTCTCTCTGCTCCTCCCCTGCTCTCTCTCTCTCAAAATAAGAAAGTGAGTAAACAAAGAAACAAAAAAAGAAAATGTTTGAGAGCAAAGATTCAAATTAGCTACAACTGCCTTGCCTTACTGTCATTGTCCTTGTAAGATTCAAAAGTATGTGAAAGAACAATGTGGTCCATCTATTATTATTATTATTATTATCACCATTATAAATCAGATAGAGATATTGTATTTCCAGATATACACTTAAAAATAAACCCCATACTGTTGGCTAATCTCTTATAGGAATGTTGGCCTTTCCCTTATGTGTTACAAAAGGGTCAGACTCTATAGCCAAAAAGTAAGTGAATGTGGAATCTGACTTTATTAGCTATACTGGGAGTTCCTCATTTTTCCAAAGCCATGAGGCTCTTCCAGAATTTTTTCTCCTTTCACAAAAGTCTATACTGACTTTCCTGTTTAATTATTGATTTATGCAACAGGTATTTAGTGAACACCTTATATGTGTTTAACAGTAGAAATACAACTAAATAGTATAGACAAATCTGAAAGACATAACCACATATTACCTTATGGTAAGTGTTCAGTGGAAACCAAAGCTGAGTGCAATGTATTGAGAAGCAAGAAATATGAGTGGGTTGAGGTGGACAGAAAAGGATCTGGGGAGGAAGCCACACCTGTGGGTGCATGGATGGGTCACATTTACTTAGGCATATGTGGGACCTTATCTCTGTGAAGACAAGGGAGTATAAATAAATGAGGTATCTTTATTGAGACTGAAGACTCCATTTCATTTAGATTATATACTGGAGCAGAAAGAGATAAAACTTCAAGAGCACAATATTTTGCATATAATACTGGCTTGGATACCAGCTGATGAGTATTTTTACATGGGTTTCATTTCCCTGAGAACACGGAATCTACCTCTTTACCTTCATATCCACCAGAGTGCCGTATGTATAGGAGATATTCAATAAATATATTTTTAAATAAATTTTGCTGCATTGCTTTAAATGTAGCTAAAGACTGCAGAGAATTCAGGGGTGAGCCTGCATGGCTCAGTCAGTTAAGCATCTGATGCTGCTTGATTTCAGCCAGGTCATGATCTCACAGTCTGTGAGTTTGAGCCCTGTGTCAGGCTCTGCCCTGGGATTCTCTCTCTCTTCCACTCTCTCTGCTCTTTCCTTACTCTCTGTCTCTCAAAGATAAATAAATAAACTTTAAAAATGTTTTTTAAAAAAAGGCTTCAGGGAATTTGAAGAAAATAAGATATAATTTTCCAAAGGGTTTTATCCCTGAAGGAGAGAATGATAGATGGCCTCAGGAAGGATTTACACTCAGCTCAAAAGCACCAGTTGATTGGATATATGTTGGGCACTTACTTGGTGCTAGAAGGCACCATGATAAGCATGGCACAGTTCATATTCATATATTTTCATCTAGATAAAATGGGTGTATTGGAATGTCTTTATCCAGGGGAATGCCACATGTATTTATGTTGAACGGTTCCCTTGATGCTTATGCTTTCCTCACTTCATTGTTTTGCAGCTCTACAGCTCCATGGACTTTGGAAGACGGTGGCAACTCATGCATGAACGCATCACACCCAACAGGTTTTACTGGTAAGCCTCCTCTGCAGACTCACTACCCTCTTGGATGAAGACTTGTCAGATAGCATAGCACTCTAGGCCATACTGGCCACCTTCAGCAGTTGACAACAGATGTGGTCTAGCCCTTTGCTACTTGGTGTGGTTCACTGACCGACAGCATCAGCATCGGCTAGGAACTTATTAGAAGTGCAGACTCTCAGGCAAGACTTCTTGGGTAGCAGTCTGCATGTAACATGGTCCCTAGTGATTTAGTGTGTACATTAGAGTTTGAGAAGCCCTGGACCATGAGAAGGTCATGACCAGGTGCTCTTAGCTATGTACTCATCTACCTTGTTTTGGGAAAAGTATCTATTTTATGTGCCCATTCTAAAAGCAGTATTTCCAGGGCGCCTGGGTGGCTTAGTCAGTTAAGCATCCAACTTCGGCTCAGGTCATGATCTCACGTTCATGGGTTCGAGCCCCATGTCAGGCTCTGTGCTGACCGCTCAGAGCCTGGAGCCTGCTTCCGATTCTGTGTCTCCCTCTCTCTCTGCCCCTCCCCACTCATGCTCTGTCTCTCTCTGTCTCAAAAATAAATAAAACTTTTTAAAAAAAGACTTTTTAAAGCACTATTTCCTAAAATGTACTCTGAAGAACAGTAGTTTCACAAAATGCTTCTGCTTTGATAAGCATTTCTATGGTCAAATGATTTTAAATAATGATTGTTTAACTCTGCCTTACTGAAGATGCAGGGTTCATGTTAGGATATTTAAGACTCTGGAGAAGCCCTGAGTGAAGAGGTCTACCGAGCATTCAGTCACTGATTTCCAAACTTATTTCACTACAAAATTCTTTTCTTGTGCCACAAATGATAAATCTTCTAGAACAACTTCTGTGGAGCACATTTTGAATATCATTTTTTAAGAGTGGATATGCATTCTAAATGGAAAATTAGGCCCCCCTCATCAGAAAGTGTTTTTAGTAATTGGTGTTCCTTTATATGTATGTAGTATTTTTTACCTTGTTTGCAGCAAAATAAACTTGATTTGATATAATTTTATATTTTATTTTTCCCTGCTGCAATATAAAAATTCTTCTTATTTGTATCTTGCTTTCATTTCAGCAGAGGTATGGCCCAAGGAATAGAGATTAGGAAGCATTCACCAAAGTGGTTAATATGTGTAATTTTATGCTTAATTAAAACAAAACCAAAATTAATCTTTGAAAGTAGTCTCTATTCCGTATTTCTTTCTAACTACGTTAGTTCAATGCCCTTAGAAAGTCATGAAATGGAAGATGCTTGGGTGGCTCAGTTGCTTGAGCATCTGACTCTTGATTTCGATCAAGGTTATGATACCAGGGTCATGTCATCGAGCCCCGCATCAGGCTCCATGCTCAGCATGGAGATTAAGATTCTTCCTCTGTCTGCCTCTCTCCCCTCACCTCTAGAATTAAAAAAAAAGTAATGAATTTATGTCTTATACAAGGTGGGGGTGGTGTATCTGTGTGCAGGTGTGTGTAATGGGGGGTGGTGATGAGTACTTTGTACATATATATATATATATATTCACACCAACATCTTTGAGAGCAATGGCTCCATCCAGTTCCCTCTGTACCCACAAAACTATGACCAGAATTAAAAACTATAATTGTAGAAGCATGTTGTGAAACCACACTGTGTACTGTGAGCTGATTGTACGCAGGCAACTGGGAGAAAACAGGGAGGTGAGGGAAGTGCTCTGGACCCCACACCTGGACTATCCCAAGTTATTTTGCCCTTTTCAGACCAACTATTATTTGGTCTGTACTTTACTATACTTAGTATTTGATCTATATTTAGGACTATTAAGATTTTTTAATAGACTAAAGCACAAAAGGAAATATTTCTTTGATATTCTAGTTATATGACTAGAGCCTTTTGCTCATTTAAGAGGGACCAGTTTCTCAGTGTGCCATCATTCAGAGGTCCATCTAAAAGAAAAAAAAATCCTCTGCTATTTCTGGAACAAACTCTTGAGATGGTGAGGCTGTTGGCTGACTAGGAAGTCAAGTTGATGGAAAAGGAAAGTACAATAGACTAGATAAGCCTTGTCATCATTTCTGAAGGAAATTAAATTAAGTGGATGAGGGGCAGATTTTCCTACGTTTTGCAAAGAGCAAGAAGAGAAGCTTCCAGCTGCAGTCTGCCCTCCCCCTTCCTTTGTGTAGCAGAAAGAATAAATCCCCAGGTCCTGATAATTGTGTTTCATCTCTCCTGCACTCTGTGATTCTTTCATATATGCCCCCATGGGGAAATATAAAAGTTAGTGCCCGTGCTGGCTAGCCAAGTGGTAGCTGGAAATTCCATCTTTGTAATTATCACTTCTTCGTCTCTGATGTGTAATTGCCATGATTATTCTTCTAGGTGTCACAGGAGTTGTAGTGGAAGAGCTCACTTTACACAGACCGTTTTTTCCCCAATGACAGAATCCATATCTGTCTCAGGCTCTAACCCATTTATGTTGAAGTGACATGGCCCTTATGGGTTAGGAGTAGAAACAGCACCTCCTTGAGAAAAGACGAAGTGTGTGTCCATCTGGGTGTGGAGCCCTACTTTAGTTGACACAGGCTCTTCCAGCTCTGCTTCCCTCATCTCTGTAATGGGAACAATATTCTTGTCAATTTCATAAGGTTACTGACAGGACCAGATATGATGAGCTGGACATTTGGCAATTTCATGTCTTCAATTTCATATGAGATTTATAATTTGTACATTATAAGTTATTGAGAATTATGCTTATTAGCAGTTCCAACCACCATGACACCTAAGTGCTTTGTCATTTTTCTGAGACACAAATTTGTATCCTACACATGATAAGCTTGTATACCTGTGGTAATCTGAGAACAACTGTTGGATCTAATTTACTATCAAAGATTCACTTCTCAGCCTAACTTCCACTGCCCTCTGTTCTTTATAATACTCTTCATAATTCTTATGAAGTGGTAAAGCAAAAACAAATCAACAACAAAAACCCCTAAAACTGCTTCTCTGGGAGAGATGGTGTAGAGTGAAGTGGTCCTGGGGGCAGGGGGCATACTGGACAGGGTGTAGTCATCCTTAAAACAAGGTATTTGCATGTAGACAAATAGAGTGAATGTACAATTCATGGGTAACATTGCCCAAATATTGTTACCTATAATTTGGAGATGTGCCATTATCTAGGGAAAGATCCTTCATGGATAGAAGATTTCTTCCCCCATGCCACCTTCCGTTGATGGAAAGTTGCATCCGGAGGGGACTTGTGGGAAGAACACTGTGACCCAGAGTAATTTTGCCAAGGATCCTGGAGGAAGAACTGACCACACACATGCCGCATAGTTGCTGTAAGGACTGTGAAACGTGTTAGGTATCATAAAGGGCTGCCGTTACTATCCATTTCCTCCTTAGTGCCCCACAGTGCCTTCAAGTTCGACCGGGCATGGGGCATAATATTTGGCAGCAGCAATAATGAAAGCTTCATCTGGGGGTAAAAGTTTCTTTATGAATTCCAGATGTTGTCAACCCATCAAAAGAGGTCACCTAGGAGTCTTACATTATAGAGTGATTCAGCCATCTGATGCATGCCCAAAGAATAGGACTGACTGACATGAAAACTCCTTTGTGTGTGATCCTTTCACTCATTTGATACCTTGTTAACAGGCAGATCAACAGGCCTGTCTTATGTTCCCATTTATCACTCCAACTGCTTCAGCAATTATAATTTGCAGGCAGAGCACAAAAGAGGAATATGTGTCTTAACATAATCCTTTTCTAGTCTGCTTGGGCAGAGCTATCATGGAGGAAAAGTGTGTATTTCTTTTGTTTTGTTTTTGTTTTTGTTTTAATATCCTACTGAGCTGCAAATGAATAGTATTTCCACTCTTCCACTGGGAGATATTTAACAGGCAGGCACTTTCTGCAGTGAGAAGATTGTTTTCTTTGCACATCCAATGTGAATTCTTGTTGTGGTTCCCAGCTTTGCCTTTGTGGCCCCTCACCCTCCCTAGGCGTTTACCTTCTTCTGGTGTAGCTGGGCTGGCCTCTAAGTGCCTCTGGTCTCTGGTGGCATTTGCTTGTATAATGTTGTGAAACAGAGAAAGAATATTTCCAATATCTCTTCCTTATTAACTTCCCTTAATTATTCTGTCCCCTGAAAGATCACGTCTCTTTTGTTCCTGTTTCTTGCCAGCACTGCAGAAGGGTATTCTGATAAAGTATACACCCAAGGCATCAGGGGCTTTAAACTCTGACTCCTTTTTTGGGCTGTTGGGTTGCAATGTGGACTGGTATTTAGAGTGAGAAACCCCATAAGAAGTTAATAGATGCACTGGTTTTAGATCAGCTCACTTCAGAGGGCCCAGGAAGAAGGTTCCTTAAGGGCTGTTCTTTTGAGCTGTTATGGTGCCTGGTTACAGGCAGCCCAGTGGCCGCTGTGTAGGGACAGTCAGGATGCACTCCACGTCTCTAATGTGCTTTGACTAAGATCAGTGTAGTCCCTGTAGAGTCCTGGCGATGGTTGTACCAGCAGCTTCTCTTCTGCTTTTTCAGAAAGACCATGAGGGAGGGTTGAAGAAATGGAAAAGTAGAGCTGTCCCTCCAGGCATGTGTAGAAAGGAGGTCCTAGGAAAATGTCTTTTAAAAGAGAAAGGGATGGCATGGGGAGAAAGAACAACAGGCTAAGGCTTCCATTACAGTCTAACCTTTCCAAGCTTTTATTGTTCTTATTTTCCCCAGTCTCTTTTTGTCTGCTTATGCTCATTTATACGTAGCCTACTCACATCAAATGTGAATGTCTGCAGAATTTCTGCAGTCTGATTTTTCTCCTCGTAATGTTCCATTGTAACAATTTTTATGTTATTATAAGACCTTTATAACCATGATTTTTAATTGTCTATGCAACACTTCATTATATAATGATACATACTTTATTACTGTGTTTTCTTTTTATTGGATATTGGAAATTTCCACATTTTTCATTACCATAAATAACAGTTTCATTAATATTTTATGCATATGTCTTTAATATCTAGGATTGTTTTCTTGGACCAGTGTCTAGGTAGCCCAAGTAGAAACTTTGTGTGTTTCCCAGTCTCAGTGGAGTATCACATATAAGTGATTATGACCCAATTTCAGTACTGAAAGCATTTCAGAGTAATGCCACTTTTTACTGAACATTTTCTTAAATGGGTTACAAAGAAACATTATGTTACACAGCACACAGTAAGTCTTTCTAAAACTCCTTTTCCCGTGTTTGTCTCTAGAAGTCCTGATCATCATGGTAGTTACTTGATCTTTTCCTTCTCTTCCTATGAACTCTTAGTCACAGAGGCATATTGTCCCAGGAGTATCCTTTCAGAGCCCTCCTACGCCCACCTACACCTTCCTCCCCAGGTATCACAGGCTTTTCTTACATGGGGCAACCTACCCTGTTCTTTACCTCTCCATCTGTTGCTTTCACCCATGCCTTCAGCAGATCAATGTAATATTTGCTAGGTGCACATCTCTTAGAACATTGAGGAGGGGGAGTTGGTAATTTTTAAGGTTTCATATTTTTGGCTTGATCACCACCAGAAGGAAAATCATTACATCCAAATACATACATTTTGAATATCTTTAATACCTGTCATTAAAAATATCAAAGTCATGTGTTAATGTGTATTCCTGCCTATGACATAGGCAAATATAAGTCTATTTATAGACAATATTTACTTACTCCTTGTGGCAGGCAGCCTCCAAAATGGTCCCCAATAGTGTCTGTCTTCTGGGGACCCTTCCATTGTGTAGTTCCCTCCCTTTGAGTTTGGACTGAATGTAGCGACTTGATTCTAGTGATTAGGATGTGGCACAGGTAACGAGAATGTCACTTCAGAGACCTGGATTCAAAAAGACAGTGGTTTTCATGTTAGGTGCGCTCTTGCTTGCTTGGGTAAAGCAAGCTGACATACTGGGAGGTGTACTGTGGAGAGACCCATGTGGCAAGGACCTGAGGGAGGTCTCCAGCCAGTAGTCCTTGAGGAATTTAGAGCCTCAGTATAACAGCTCAGTTCCAATGAGGAACAACTGAACCCCTGCCAGCAATCACATGGGTGCACTTGGAAACAGTTTCTTCTCTGCTCATCCTTCATCTAAGACTGCAGCCCCGCCAACACATTGATTGTTTGCCTTGTGAGAGACCTTGAGGCAGAGGCCCTCACTTAAGTCGTGTCCTGATTCCTGGCCCATAGAAACAGTAAGATAATAAATATTTGCTGTTTTTAGCCACTAAGTTTTATGGTAATCTGTCACCCAACAAATGTGCACGTGTCCTTTCAGAGAAGTGTTAATTTCACTTAAGACAAAACATCCCACGTTTCTGAGTCCTAGACCTACCCATCTTGGCATACTAGCAGCTAGGGGTGTAGAAGACATTGGGCAGAGAGGCATGAGGTAAAAATGGAGAATAATTACCTTGAGGTAACATGGTTGGTGTGAACCCTCTTGCACCTTTACCTCCATTTAAACTCTGTAGATTGCACCTGTTCTAGAATTGTATCCTATGTTTTGCTTCCAATATGGGTTCCTTATCTTCATCCAGGAACTCATTTAGAACTTAAACTATGATTCCTGAAGAGCTACATGGCAAGTCATTTAGGCTATTAATATATTAGCAATGACAGAGACAGAGTTAAGGAACAGGCTGAATGGCTTGAGATTGCTTCCTGGAAAATCAAGGTCTTTTCAAACAAAGTGAACATTATGGGTTGAATTTTTGAAGCTGCCTCTAAATGTGCATCTACAATTTTGCAAACACAGTCATTTGCAATCTCAAGTAATGGGATTTAGGCATCGACCCGATATAAGAGATCAGATTTAAAGGCCCTTTGCAAACCAGGGTACGCCACAAATAATATTTAATTCAACTCTCCCTTACATTTTTAAAATGGTATGGCAATTTAAAAATGCATTACATTAAAAATAATACATGCAAGGTCAGGAGGGGAGATGTGAAAACTCAGCTTGCAAGTAGAAATCAGTTTCTACTTTGCTGGTGGGGGCTGCCCATGCTGTCTGTCTGGTTGTCTTGGCCTTGGAAGAGCTATGTTAATGCTAAGAGCAAATGGAATGCTCCAAAGCCATACATGGTAGTCAGCTGGTGTACTGAGGAAGACAGAATGCTCACCTCTTTGAATGAAATCAAGATGTGTTAGACTCATGTTATAATTATGCTTAACACACATGTGTTCTATGAGGGATGAGACATAAGGAGACATATGTAGCTATATACTTAGTGACTTCTTTATTATGAGAAGACCTCATATTTGGCAAGACCTTTCCATATCTGAAAATACTTGTGTATGTTCAACATAGAATTCAAAGACAGCCACATTACTTACCTAATCCAATGTAGGACATATTCAAGGACACAGATGGAAATGATTTCTCCTTCTTTCCCTAGACTTGGCTAGTGTCTCTGGAATTAGAGACACATGACTTCTAAATGCTTATTCCACATGACTTCTAAATGCTTATTCCACATGACTTCTACATGCTTATGAGGAAGACATGAACATCCGTTCAGCTCAGACACAGTGGAATCTCACTGGCAAATAAACTTTCAGAGGAGAGCAAGTTTGATTGTCCTTACAGTGGGCAGATTTGAGTTGGTTATAGTTCTATGAGGGCTGGGTCAGGAGAGGCCCCAGGTAGGGCAGAACACTGACTGCTGTGTATTCTTGAAGGCCAGATTGTTCATGCAAGGCTTGCTCCTACATGAAGAAATGTGGATAGTAATAAATTGTTCTGCAGCCTCATGAGTAGGGAGTATGAGAATTTAGTGGGTCAGGAAGAGGGCTAGGGAGAGAAGGAAGAGTAGAATGTTGAGCAGAGAAACCCAAGGAGAAAACACCAAATTGAAGGCATGGAGGCTATTTAAAATGCAAGTTGGATACAGGATTGCAGGAGGAGTCACCCTTTTTCTCACCGAGCAAAATATATGAATATTCTATTCCAGATAGGCTAAAGGTGTGTATTAGTCTGCTGGGGTTGCCAGAATGACATACCACAGACTGGGTAGTATAAATTGGCAGAAACTTATTTTCTCACATTTCTGGATGCTGGACATCTGAGATCAGGGTGCCAATATGCTTGATTTCTGGTGAGAGTTCTCTTCCTGGCTTGTGGATGGTCACCTTGCTGTGTCCTCACATGGTAGGGGGGTGGTGAGCAAGATCTGGTGTCTCTTCTTATAAGGACACTAATCCTTAGGGACTACAGCTTCAACATATGAATTTGGGCAGCCGGGTGGAGGAGAGATATGAATCAGTACATGGCAGGGGATAAAGCAGGACATACCTTGGAAAGGAATGCAGACTTTCTAGGGAACCCCTTACCAATAAGAGCTCTGGGGCAGAAATGGCTAGGCATGTGGTAAAAGGTGGGAAGGTAATGCTAGAATTATAGAAATAATTAAAAAAATAAACAAACACATTTTACTTTCTTCCCCTGTGATTTTAGACACAATGGATGTTTGTTGTAGACAATTAAGGAAAGGCAGAAAAATAAAAAGAAATAATTACCTACAATTTCACTGCCCAGAGAACATGACTTAAAAAAATCAAGTACTTCATAAATTATCTTCCATAGTATAATTTTGAACATAAATATTTGTTCGTCATTATTGAGATCACGTTTATAAAATTTTGTGTCTTTTAAAAACATACTTTAACATTTTCCTGTACCATCCTATACACTTTTCAAACATAATTTAAAACTTGTACATTTGCATTTTATTCTAATTAGTGGATATATAGTAATTTAATCATTCCTTCTTTATTTAACATTGAATTTTGCTTCTAAACTTTTATTATTAAAAAAGGCATTGGAATGTTGTTATGAAAACCTTTAAGTAATTATTTGTCCAAAGTCTGATTATTACAATCTTTAAGGATTGAGTACCAAAACAATATATATACAATATTGTCATGCCAAATTGTTCTCCAGAAATTTTATGTCAGTTTCCACTCCAACTAGTAAAATACCACTTCACTACACCTCATAAAAATTTAATTTAAAAAAGTAATCTAATTCAATATGCAAAAATGAATTTTCCTTGTTTTCATTTGCATTTCTTATCAGACCGGTGAGTTTAGACATGTTTTCGTATATTTATTAGCATTATATTTCTTTTATGTGGCCATCTGTTTTTCTTTTTCTTTATTATGCATTCTTTAATGGTTGCTCATTTTTTTCAATATTGTACCCAGTTTGTTCTTTGGGTTTTAATTGCCTTATGATTTTGACATACTTTTTAGTTTAAAAAAATTGGTTCAAATCTTTTTCTTTTTCCCGTTATAATGTTTTTTATTACTTCATGTTCAGATAGTGCCCTCAATGTGTGGTCATGTAAATATTATATGAAGTTTTCTTATTTGTAATTCAGCTTTAGAAATAACATACATATTTTATATATTAGATATACATTAAAGATAGTATATACTATGCATAAAGCAGGTAAAATATGGCATAAAAACACCAAGCATCCTCTGACAGTGTGCTTCAAAAACCTCACATTAATAGTTGTCCATATCATCCTTTGACCACATTATAATCAGTTTAATAAAGTAAGAATTTTATTCATACTGGTGGATCTTTTTAGAATTTATAGGATTTGTGTATTTTTAAGTAACATAAAACCTAATGAATTGGTTCCCACTTAATTCTGTTCCCAAGGACTCTCTCATCTGATGATTTCCTGCATAGGAAGCTCTGGTCATGTTAGGTGCCCTTGATGTTGGTGGCATTAGGCAGCTTTTATCCTACTGGACTGATTGGTCTTCTATGTCCTGAACTGGATTTTGCTGTGTTTAATTATTGTTGATAACACATCATCATGCCTAGCTGGGCAAGTTTCCTCTCCTGCCTGCGTAACAAAATACAACAAAAATAGAACCCTCACTTCTTTTTCAAAATATTCTTGGCTTATCTTACTCATTTATCCATCCAAATGAATTTGGGATCACTTTGTTATGTTCCAAAATCTCCCACTTCCCACCCACTGAAGTGACTAAGTAGACTATTGATTAGAGTTGCAACAAAGCTATAACTTCATTTGGAGAGAACTCAATCTTTTTCAATATCTGGTTTTCATTTTTGGCCACATGGTCTCTCTTCTTCTATTCCTTTTCTGGATGTTCTTCAGTAGAATTGTACTGTTTCCTTTATATGAGTCCTACACATTTCTAGTTAATGTTTTTTTTCTAGGAATTTTCCCTTCTGGTACTAAGTAAAGCTGTTTTGCACACGGCATCTCTCTTCAGATTGGCATGATTGAGCTGGGTAACCATGATGTATGTCTGTAATGTGCCTGCATGCATATAAAGTTAGTGCCATTGGATTCTTTATACTACAAAGAAAATATATCTTAAACTTTAAGTGATTAGGAGAGTGGGATGAGATTAGGGATTTATTCTGGGGAGGGACATGGATCTAAACAGCAGGAGAGCTCTGCCCTTAAAGCCATGTGACATTTGTACTAGATCTCTGACCAAAGCGCCATCAACCAGAAAGCACACCAGCTAGTATACCCTACCACTGCCTCCTGGCTGAATGCCAGTCTTCTCAATCTGGTCTATAATAAGTACTTAATAAATATTAGCTATAAGAGTAATAATATAGTGACTTATAAGATAAGAAAACAAATGGAAGAAATGACCATCCTCATTAATTAGGAGGCAAAATAACACTTAACATCTTCTTTGAAACCAAATAAGTTGAGGTGTGTCTAAATCTTTTTTCCCCCATCCAAATCTCATTGCCTATGGTCGGTGTTCACATTTCTGATCTGTTTTTCTGGCTCTCAGCATATGTCTATTATTATACTTGTTAAAACTATTTTTAGAGAAAATTATTTCTGGCATAATATTAATAAAAATTAAATGAAATTTATAAGACCATCAACTAAAGATTGTTCTGCATCAGATCGTGTGTGCTTTAACAGATGTGATGCAGATGTTGAGACGTGTCCATGCGGATTGCTGAGGGACTATGGCGAGAAGTAGGAAACACCCAAAGAGTATTGGAGGAAGTGTTATGTCTGCTCAGCAAAGGCCTCTTGGAGAAGTTGGGATTGGAGAATCATGAAGAGTGGGTTGAATTGGTGAGGAAGGAGGGGAGGCAGGGTTCCCTGGGAAGGGAGCATAATCAGCACAAAGCTAGGGTCATGATACGTCTGGAGAGCGGTTGGAGGATCTGCTTTCTTAACCTCACCATTTTTGATATTTTGGTCTGGTTGATTATCCTGTGCATGTAAGAGGTTTAGCTGAATCCCTACTTTCCACTTCATTAATAGCCACAGCACCCCTCCCCAACTTGTGACAACCAGAAATGTCTCCAACTATTCCAAAATGGCTGAATATTCTCTGAGAAGCAAAATAGCCTTCCTGTGCTGGCCCCTGCCACTGAGGAGAACTACTATTGCCAAAACAATAGAATTTGCATTGAGGCGCAGTGAAGAATCGAACAGAAGCAGACTTGATTCAGATTGTGTACGGCCTCATATACCGGCAAAGTGATTTAGACTTGTCACTCTGGCTAATGGAGGGCATTCATCTTTTGTGTAGGTGAATGGCATGATATACATGTTTTATGAAGATTTATTAACATATGGTACTTTTATCTGAGATGCTGAAGTGCATTTCTGTGCAACTCACTGTCAGTAGATAAGCTATTGGTTTTTCTCAGGGTACATGCAAATCTTCTCTAGCATCCTGATCCTGGGTTTCATTCCGCAATGAGAAATTATGGAATTGTAGACTTTTAAAAAGTACATATCTAATGTATGATTTTTAAGTGACATATTTTATGTGCATTTTAATTGATACAATGGCATTAAATTTTTTATTAAGCTAAGGATTTAGTCATTTTAACATAACTTTCTTTATTCTTATAGTAATTTTTGTACACATGAAAGCAGTTTCTCACAAAATTATGTGCTCATTTTGGATCTTTTTTTAGAATTTTTTACTTACAGCTAGCCTGAACAGTTTTCTGTATGTGTACATAATTTCATAAAGATCATTTTGATGGTGGCAGAATATTCCACACAATTGACACAGTCTTATTTAGACTAAACAATTATGGAAACGTTAGAGTGGAAAGGGTTTTGTAATGTTACCTGGCCTGATGATTTCTCTGACAACCTTGAAAACTCTACAGGGGTTTGTGATAATTTGTCCCGGAGACTACATGATTCATGGAAAAGCCTGTGAGGTGCTTAGTGATCAGGTCCTTGGCCCTCTCATTTTTGCTTCAGCCAGAACTACTCAGCTTCTTAATTAGTTATATATATTAGGCTTCTTCCTACAATTTCTTTTGAAGATAGAAGACCATTTATTAAAGAAACAAAAATGTTTACAAAACCATTGATCTAAGTTGGTCTTTTCATTTTGCACAGGCTGCATACTGATGTAAGTCTTCTGGATATCTTTGCTCGGCGCCTATAATAACCCTGAAAGGTCGAACTTCATAGTGTAGACACTGTTTAAATGGTTGCCAAACTACATAAGCCATTGTGTTAAGTGAGGACATTGCCTGGTGACCCTCTTCTCTGTCAGTGGGCTCATCATGTTTGGTGAAAAGATAATTGTCCACACTCACCTAAACGTGGTTTTGGCAAGTGAAGTGCTAGTTCAGAGAGATAGGTGTGAAAGGATGGGAGGGAAGGATGAGGTTACGGGATTGGAAGAAATGGACTCTTTCGTTTACTTGGTGGCAAATGGCACTGAGGATGATTCATTCAGTCACCACCTAACTTGTTTAGTTCTCAAAGGGAAGCCTAAAACAGGGAATTCCTTTAGGCAGTTGGACTTTTTTTTTTTTTCTAGCTGTCAGCCTATTGCCTTTTACAGATGGCAGTTTTCTGTCTGTGTGCATGTTTGTGCATCTAGCAACTGGCATATTCTACCACCTTGGTCCCTTTTGCTTACAATCAGGGTTCAAAAATCTATGTTGTTTCTCCTCCAATCTCCCCCTGTCCCCATCAGGATACATTATCCTGCTTTAGGCATCTCACTCACATTTGCTCTTTGGGAAGACAGCCTGGATGATGGATTAGGGGCATGCCCCGCCCCTTCTCATCTCCCCGCTGGCCAGTTGTGTCCTATTCAGACATTCTCCAACCTTTTCCTCTAGCAGTGTTGAAGAGAAGCTGTCAAGTAATTGGGGCAGAACTGTGCACTGTGGAGGCAGAAAGTGTGTCCCTGGGGGAATCCGTGCTCTGCCCACTCAGCATTTTGGATAGATGTAAGGAGACTGAAGTGTTGAAAAGGTCAGACCCTGGAACCAGGCTGATCTATAAAAGGCGCCAAAGTATGCAGTAGTTGCCAAGTCCTGGGTGGGGGTTTAAAGTGGGATGGCCATATGCTTGTCCACATGACTCTGGAAAGGAGAGGTCCAAAATCCTGCTTAATATATTTTTAGCATTATTGCCTCCTGTTTAACAAGTCTCATTAAAAGACGCAACAGTGAGATAGATGAAATGGAGTTAAGTTTTATGACTATTTTCTCTGTTTGTGGAAGAGGAAATTTGGAACATGGTTCACATATTTGGGGGGGCAGAGCCTTCCTCCCTCCCCTTCCCCTATCTCTTCCTCCTTCTTCACCTCCTTCCTGTCTTCCTTCTTCCTCCCTCCCTCCCTTTTCCCTTTCTTCTTTCCTTCCTTCCTCCCTCCCTCCCTTACATCCTACCTTCTCTAATGTGAGATTTGTTAGGATTTTTCCATAGCTCAGGGAAACTCAGGAAACGGGGTAGAGAAGAATCTGTGACCTGCAGTATATACAGGAAGAGAGTTTGAGTAGGCTTTCTGGGTACAAATTCTCCCTCTTTCACTGGAATGGAACAAGGCCTTAGGGCACTTTCTGACTCTCTGTGTCTTTGTCTGTAGGATTCAAAGGGCTGGCCAGAAAGTCTTGGAGGCTCAGCCCGGTGCTTTCCTCCCAGGCGTCCATAATCCCCTTACGGCCTGTGTAGTGGTCTCCAGCATTAGGTGGTGGCATAAGAGGAAAACCTGTGTACCTCTCTGATGGTCATAGAGGATTTTCTTTCTGAGTTGATGGTCAAGGGAGAACCTACAGTGGATTGACTGGGGATGCTTGTTAAAAATGCAGATTCTTTGGTCTCACCTCAAAACTATCAGAATCTCTAGATCTAGGCCTCGGGAATTTCTATGTTAGCCCTGTCTCCTGGTAGCTACTTTGCACCTTAGGTTTTGGAAACCGGAGGGGGTGGTTAGGAAGTGGTTTTAAAAATCAGGGAGGCAAGTTAGTAAAGTACTAGGTGTTGTGCTTTGAGTCATACAGACTGGACCCTTTACCAGAAACCTTCCCCTTTCTCCGCAGCTTGACATCCATAGTTAGAGAGTAGTTTCAACCAGCCAAGACATGACCACCTCCAGGCATCTTTTGAAATGTACACATTCCCTGCTAAATGAGATAATATATTTAAGTGTGCTTTGAAAGCATAAGACATTATTAAAATGCTCCATAGCTGCAAAATGCCATCTAGATGTTAGTCATTATAAAAATAACGCCTGGAGTTTTTATGAGCACTAGGGCATGAATGAAGTTATTGATTTTTCTTTATGTCCATTTAGATGTACTTACTGAGCAATTCCATCCAAGAGATGGTTTTGAGTACCCACTCTGTGAACTGTGTATCACTATAAAGGGATATAAAGGACAACAGATGAGGGTTGTTCCAATTCTGAGCTCTCTTAAGTAATAGAATTCTACATCCAGACCTGTCACCATGTAAAATTGTGGTGCCTCTGACTCTACAAGGCAGGTACATCCTCACCCCCTTGACTGTGGGTTCATCCACATGACTTGCTTTCTCCAAGTTTAGTAGATGAGACACAAGCAGAATCTTTTCAAGTACCTGCCCAGTTGGGTGTGCCTCTTTCACCTTGGCCATGGCATAGTAGCTGTGGCCTTCACCCACCCTGTCCCAGGCTCCACAGTGAGCACACGGTGCATACCTGAGCACACATCTCTGAGAGGAACCAAGTTCAGCTGTATTCCTAGCGTGGAACAAAGCCTCCTGTGGAGCTCAGTCCTGTGATAAACCAATCCTTATCTGGCACCTATATGTATGAGCAAAATAAATAATTGTGGTGAGCCACTGAATTTGGGGATGCCTTATTACGTAGCCAAAGCTAACTGATATAGTAAGGCAAAGGGAAGTTGAGATGCATAGACAAATATCTGATACAAAGGACCATGGTGAAGTGGCAGAGGGAGGGCAGTGCGGCCTGTGATAGAGGGGGCCTGGGGAGGTGGCATCATGGAGGAGGCAGCATTTGGGAAGATGGGCTCAGTTACATGAGGCAGAGCATATGTGTGTGCTCCTGTGCCTTCTGGTGATATGTGATGGCAGATATTTCAGGCAGAGGAAGGAGCAGAGGGAGAGCTTCAAAAGTGTGTTTAGAAAATTATGAATAGTTCAGGCTTTCAGAAAGTTCAGGTTCTGTGCTTATGGGAGAAGAGATGCTGATAAGGCTGGAAAGAGGATTAAAATGATTTCTGAGAGGCCCTAAATGCCAGGTTGAAGGTTTTGCAGTTAATGCTGTACACCTTGAAGGGTTCTGCTCAGGACCGGCCCTGAGGAAGGTCACTCTTGCAGGGGAATTAAGGGCAAGTAATAGAAGGAAGAGCTGGAAACCAAGTGGCCTGTTAGAAGGCTATTACTAGGGGCAGTGAGAACTGGAAAGAGACGGAACTCTAGGAAATTCCAGAAAATGTGCTTTACCATTAAAAGAAGAAATGAAAGGGAAAGAAAGGAAAACATAAACAAAAGAGAAAACTCCTGAAAAGTAGGAAATAAATCCAAATCCTTCTTTGGTCCTAGAATATTGTTTTAGGTTTTCAAATATCTAAAACTCAAGTCGTATTTTGAAATAAATGGACAAAGAATAGTGACCACAGATTTATAGATGTTACAAATTAACCTTATAATGCATGTTCAAATTCAGCATGATATTTACAAACTTTGTGGAAAGCCACAGTCTGGCCCTAGGTGTGATTTTCCCTAGTGTAAAAGGGCACCAGGGGCGCCTCGTGGCTCAGTCAGTTAAGTGGCAGACTAGATTTTGGCTCAGGTCTTGATCTTGCGGTTTGTGGGTTTCAGCCCTGTACCTGGCTCCCACTGGGTATGGAGTCTATTTGGGATTCTCTCTCTTTACCTCTCTCTCTCTCTGCTCCTCCCCTGCTCACTCTCTCTCTCAAAATAAATAAACAAAAACTATTTAAAAGGGCACTAAAACTGTTCTCTGAATGCTTTTGTTTGTTTCTGTGTTTGTTGTTTGTTTTTTGTTTTTTGTGGGATGGGTGGATGTTGTAGGTGCTGTTTCCTTGGTAAATAAACTTTAAAAGAGAAGTTTTTGTGTGTGTAGGAGGTTTGTTGGGAGCTCGGACTTTCCCTTTGAGGGGCAGGGGAGCATGGCAGGCAGGGATGAGGTGGGGCAGCCATGTAGCTGCAGCAGCTGATCCTGAGGGTGCTTGTAGCTGGGCTGGTCCTTCAGCACATCCAGTCTTGAGCCGAGGGACTCAACCTTCATACCACCACCGTGACTCCCACACCCAACGGGGCCACCTTGGTGAGGTGGCTGTCATTGGCTGTGGCAAATTCCCATCGAGCAGCTCAGCGGGAATCATCAGCCATGCATAGGTCTCCAGCACTGGGGAGGGGATGCCTAGGGCAGGGCAGGCTGCAGACCACAGCCCACTGGGTCCACTGCAGCAGGGAGAGAGAGGTGGGCTCCTCATCCTTCTTGCTCCTAAGAGGGAAATGAGTTTTGATAATAATAGCAACAAATAACAGCACCATAATAAAAACCATGTAAAATAATAATAAATATTGATGTGGACAATGACCATAACAAGTTACAATTTAACAATGTGGTAAGTTCACGGTGCCATTATTGAGACTCTTCTTGATGAGGATGCAGGCAGAGCAATGTGGTGGCCTAGTGTCTCAGGCTCGCCACAGTCCACTTTGGTGTGAATCATAGCTGTACTGCTTTTTAGCTGTATAGGGCCTCAGTTTCTTTGTTCATAAAATGGAATGAACACTAATAGTCTGCTCCTTAGGGGTGTAATAAGTGTTCATGTGAACCAGAGCATAGAGGGGCTGGTCTTTCCAAACATGGAGCCAACACTGTCAAGTTTGGTTTTGGGTGTTTGTGGGAGGGTAGACCAGAGAGCTGTGCTGTAATGGGGCCCTGCTTAGCGAGTGGGTGTCAGGTGCTTTGCGGGGGAGAGAGTCAGAGCTAAAAGTACAGTGATGGGCAAGAGGGTAAAGAAGACTATTAAACTCACAGTGATGGGGCACCTGGGTGGCTCAGTCAGTTAAGCATCCAACTTCAACTCCGGTCGTGATCTTGCAGTTTGTAGATTTGAGTCCTGCATTGGGCTCTATGCTGATGGCTCGGAGCCTGAAGCCTGCTTCAGATTCTGTGTCCCCCTCTCTCTCTGCCACTTTGCCCCCACCCCCTCAGGAAAAAAAAAGCTCATCGTGTTGGCATGCCTTTCCCTGACGAGGGTAACCCTGTCATCAAAACAACAGAACCTAGGGAGTCAACACGTGCTACTGAACCACTTGGTGGTTTGTTTAGGGAATCCCTGTGTTTTTTGACTTTCTTCCATGCCAGGGACTGTGTCTTTATAGGTGATGCCATTCTGTCCCACCACACTGTGCCAGGCTCTGTCAGGCACTTTCTGATGGCAGTGATGGTCTTCTCGCCTCAGAAATCTACCCTGATTATTAAAAGACGCTCGCTGCTCCAGGTATGATCACGGCACTGGGAACTGGGTGAGGCCAGAGAGACACAGCAGTGGGGGAGGTGACCACAGAGAAACTTACTGTTGTATGTCATTAATCACTAATTGCTGAATGATTTTATTATATGGCAGCCATAAAATATCACTTGAGGTTTTACAGCCAGTTCTAGCTTTAAGAAAACAATTCCTTATGTCAAAATGACTATTAAATTAAGTGATTCCATATTAAACATCCTATGGACTCCAGATGATTTATGGGGCTGTGTAATGAATAGGAACCCTTTCCTTCCGGCTGCTCAGAGGAACTCAGCAGCTGTTTCTGGAATAGGCATTGACCTTGGGAGCCCAGAAAAGGCAGGCTGGTTTCTAAAAGACACCTGAGTGATTAGAGGGAAGAGAGTCTAGAGAAAACAGGCCGAGCTCTCTCATTTCACAGATAAAGAAACTGAGGCCAGGAGGTAAAGGAACTCACCCAGAGTCACCGTGTGGACACGGATGCCCCACTGTATCCATTGTGCTGCTGCTCCTAGTAATTACCTAGTTTTTCTATTTCCAGCTGTCCTTACTGTCCCATTTTAGTTTTTATTTTTATTTATTTTAATGCCCCCATTTTATAAAGGATGAACCAAATCTTGACACCTCTTTTGTGTGTTACCTCCAATGTCACCACTTTTGAGGTGAGGTGCGATGCCTTTCAATGACCCTCTTTATATTCCTTGCCCTGAATTTGCTTTTAGGTCTTCTAGGTGGTGTAGACCAGACAAATGGCCTAAAACAAAATTGTGTTGGTCCTGTAGTATGTTTCCACTGGCGTGTTCACAGTTTCACACTTGGAGTACGGTGGGAACACTGTGTATGCCCCAGCTGCTGTCCCTTCCTTCAAAGAGCTTCTACTCCAGCTGGGGGCCCTGTTCCTTAGCATCAGATGCCCCAGTGTTCACCTGTGACATCCAGGTAATTTGTGCTGTAGGAGATGGAAGGGTAGTTAGTGCATGTCTCATAGGTGGTGACACTCGAGGGAAGTCTGGCAAGGTGAGACTTAGCAAAGCCAAAAGGAAGAGAGAGGAACGTATCAGGCAGGGCAGCAGCAGGAGCCCAAGGTTCAGAGACAGAAATCACTGTGATGTTCAGAGGTGCTGAGAAGTTCAGGGTTTTCCAAAGTGTGCTGAGCAAGCCTTGACTGGATTGGATGTGCTCTGACTGCGAAGGGTTTACAATTCAGGCAGAGGAGTTGAAAGTCCTGGAGCTTGTGTTGTCTCAGTGTTCATGTTGGCTGGCTTCTCTCCTTACCTACCCACAGTACCTCTCTTTCTCCCCCAACTCAGTTATAAACCTTCTCTAGGAGGCAGTCCTGTTAGGTTGTCTCTGTATCCATTGCCTCCCCCAATGTTAGATACAGGGATAGTTACAGGGAGGAGAGAAGGAGGGAAGGAAGGAAGTAGGAGGAGGTAGGACTGGAGGCAGGGAACGGAGAGAGGAGGGAAGGGCTGTCTTGCCCGTTATACTGATGAAGGGCCACATGAAATAAGCCTGGAGAATTTGCAAGAGTTGAAGAGTGGTCCTGGAGAAAACTTAGCAAATCAGCCAGTAGCCTGTGGAGCCAGACTCTGCTCAGTGACTGCCAGTGTCCTCACGATGGCAACTGTGGGCAGGCTGCTAGCTTCCACAATGCCTGCAGATGGCCCCAGAGTGCTACCCCGAGTTACTTTACTCACTAGTTCATTCAACAAACATACATCTAGCCTTGAATGTCTACTAGGAGCCAGCCACTATACTTGGCACCAGGATATAATGGTGGGCCAAACCCACATGTTCTCTGCTCCCTTAAGTACTCACAGTCCAGGAGGGAAGACAGACAGTAACCAAATAATTAGATGATTGAAGATGTGATTGCTAACTGTGCTACAAACATTAAGGGACAATTAAAGGTTGCCATATGAATGTAAAATAACTCAGAATAACCTGGGAGTCTGAAAGGCCTGCCTTCACCATGTGTGTGTGTGTGTGTGTGTGTGTAACCTAACCAAGGCAGAAATACAAATAACTTTAACAAAATCAAAATATGGAGGGTGCAATTAGGAGGTCTTCCTGCTGGGTCCATTTGTCTTAATCTATATGTGAATGAATGTGAGGAGGTCCAGTAGTTATGCCTGACATCAGTAGACCTGGTACTAACCTAGTTCTCCAGCTAGGAAACTGTATTTGGGGTTAATTGCCTCCCCCTTCCCCCACCCAGGCATGTCAGCTTCCTCACCTGAAACATGAGGAGTTTGTACCAGAATCATTGCTACTCAAAGTGTGGTCCAGGGACCATTGCCGATCCATACACACTGCCACTGGCCTGTGGTGAGAGAAGTAGAGATGAGGACCTCCTCTGAGCGTGTTTAGGAACTTGGATAGCCAGTTGACATTCTGTCATATTTTTATTGCATTTACAGAAATATCAGTTTGCAGTAGTTTGGGGAAATATATTCATCCCAAAGAGTTTGAAAATCAACCACACAAGATGATCTCTGAGGCCTCTTTTCCAGGTCTAAGAGCCTTCAATTCTAATTGGGTGGGATAGAAACGTTTTGAGGTCAGCATTATAAAATTCCCAGGGTGAGATCTAGAGCCTGGCATTGAGTGATTATGAATGACAAGATGTTATTCTGGAAAGAACTCTTCTGCAGCCTGGGGCTTGAGACCTGGGGCGCGTCAAATCTGGTGCGCTGATAGAACACAGAAGACATGACATCATCAGAGTCAAAGGTTGGTCATTCTAAGAAGACAGCCTCATGTCCTTTTCTTACCAAACACCTGACCTCCAGGTCAGGGGTGAACACACCAAACCTAACTCAGAACATCTCCATAGAAGAGGTAGAAGACAAAAGAAAGAAAAATCTGATAAACTCAAATGACCACATGTGCATATATTTGTTGTTTATTCTTTTTAATCCACTTCACTCCCATCAAATTTCTCAAAAGCTACTTTGATTTATAAGTGGAATTTAGGAAGGGAGTAGTGTGCAATATAAGCAATTTAAACTTTGAAAAGTAGCTCCCATGAAGCAGAGTAAAGGTACTTAAAGGATTTCTATTTCCCAAGACCCCAGAATACAATAAATTAGAGTGTCTGTTTAACTGCTATTATGGATGGTCCCCTGGGTAAACATTATGCTTTGTAAAAAGCCAATGCTCAAAAAGCATTTTTAAAAAATTAATATTCATTCATGGGCTCATCCGGTCAAACAGTCCACAGCTGACATTTTGTGACAAAATGTCTTTTTGTACAAAAGACCTGCATTAATACTAAGAAGCAGCCCTTCCTCTATCCTGTCCTCATTGAAATAATTCTCTATGAGCAGTTCTTTGGTCTCCCCTCCTTCAGTGTTCAAGGTAGGAGGATCTATTCTAGACTTGATCTTGCTAGGAAACAGTAGACTTCAGGAAGTGGAGAGCACCAGGAGGAGAGAAGGATCTGGGTTTAGAGGTTGGAAGAGCTGGAAATAAATTAGGGGCAGACCAGAGCTGCCACCTCACTAGCCACAAAAGGCTGCTTGCCAGGAGCAGAGCTGATATGAGATTGGGGATTTGTCACATTGAATTTGGATCATTACATCCAAAGACCTAATTGAATTTGTCATCAATCTCTGCCATTTATTTTATGGGTACCCACTGCATGTCATCCCATGCTTGAAGAAAGGGAATCAGAATATATTGCCCAATCCCAGCCATAACCTGCTTCCTTCCACTTATTTGATGAGCCGAATGGCCCTTGCTCTTGCCACAGTATTTTTCTCTAATTGGCTCACCTCCTATCCTTATGTGGGCTGTTCCCAATCTTTGCAGACATTCACCTCTCACCTCTGCCCCTCTGTCCCCTGTGCCTTCTTCCCAGCAATCCTTGAGCCTTCTATCTCACCCACACAAGACGCTGCAGCATTTAAATTCACCCTCCTTTCCTTTGTCCCTCCTTCCCCAAAATTCTGTCTGCTTGGCCCTATTTCTTTGCTCTCTTCCCTGTACCTTGCTAGTCAACTTAAATTTCCAGCTACACCTTTGTCCTGTCTTGCCTCCCCTTTTAGGGGCTTTGCTTCTTCTTCTGTTATTCTTTACTCCAGTAAATTCAAATTCTTTATTCTCTTTCACCTAAACACATCACTAGTTCTTTTCTATCCTAAAAATTAGTGGAAAAAATAAGATGAAACTGTCTAGTTTTCCACCCAAGTGACTTCCCTATTTGTCTCCTTTATTCCATTGCCAAATTTTATGAAATTATTAGAATGAATATGTTTTTGTCCCTTCAAACCACCTTTAAACCCCATCCATCTGGTCTCTTCACTTCTGCTTCCTTGACTGTGATCATCAGGGACCTCCTGATGCCAAATCCTGTACTTTCTCTTCATTCCTCATTCTGCCTGACTTCAGCAGGTGTTCTCATGTTGTCTGCTTCCTTCCAGAGTCCTTGTCCTTCCTTGATCATTGTAATTTTCTTGTTTTCCTTTTTGTCTTTCTGATCATCTCTTTGCTGCATCCTTCATTGGTTCCTCCTGATTTGGGTACTCTGTATATGTCAGTGTTTCCAAGACACTCATATCATTATCTTCTTGTTTTTGAAAAGGTCCATTTTCCCAGAGCGTATCCACTATCATCACTACTGTTTGTTCATAAAGACCACTAAACTCTTCCCCCACTCTACTTTCTCTAGAATTTCAGACACACACTTCCCATGCTTCGTTGGACATCTCTACCCTGATATTGCTCAGACACTATCAGACGATTCTACTGTGATATTTCTCATGTATCTCCATACCCAAACTATCCATAACAGAACATACTGTATTCCCCAAAGGGACAAAAGTCTTCCCCTTCCCCCAACTTGTTTAAATTATTCCTCCTGATTTCACAGATTGTCCCTCCATCTACTTGTCTAACTTAGAAATCTCAAATCACCTTGGACCCCCTTAATTAATTCTCTCAGCCATTCTACCCACTTGATCCCATGCAATTTAATGACATCTGCAAGATCTTGTTCCCAAGTGCAACTCTTTTTTTGTTTCTTCTTGCACTTTCTTATACCAGATAATGAACACATCATCTTTTGCCTGGACCACCTTCTCTGCCATCAGCTTTTCTGCCACTTGAGTTGATATTTTATATTGCCTTGTAAGTTTGCTAAGATACAGACTCAATGATGTTCTCTTTTGGTTAAAACCTGCTGTTGAAGTCAAGAGAGAACTATAAAAGAATTTTAAATAAAAGTGTAATGACAAACTGGTGAGTCATGATTACTTGTGAAGTGTATCACAAAAATTTTGTGGCCAATAATAAATAACTGATGTTGATGAGTTCTCTCCCCTCTGATTTTTTTTTTTTTTTGGTAAATTTGAGGCGATTCAAGGTTATCAATAAAATTATGTCATCCTTACCTCTTTGCATTCTTAAATGAATAGAAATCAATTGAAAGACAGCTAAGGTGTCCCCAGCCTCTTCCGTCTCTCTTACTGACCGTAGTAAAGCTGCCTTTCTGGATGGACCATAGAGATGTAGTGAATGTATATTATTACTGTGCAGGATTTCACTAAAGAAGATTTGAGAGAAAAGAGATTTTCTCAAGATTGTGGTATGGTCACCTGATTGTGTCCTAGGTGAATGGCATCTACCACAGATTTTTCAGGGAATCAAGATTGACAAGAACTACCCTAGACATTGAATTCCAAAGCCTTTAGTGTGCCATAGAGTGCCTTCTTAGACCAGACACCTTCCAGACATCGTTTCTTTTTTTTTTTTTCAGACATCTTTTCAAATTCACAGTCACTTACTGCTGCTCCCCCCACCCACTCACCACACCCATCACTCTTCTGTGCATGTGCTCGCTCTGATGTTTCCCTGCAGGTCTTCAGGCATGCATCCCCTTTGCCAGGATGATGAAGACAGGGCATGCAGCTCCAGGCAAGCTACTTAATTTTTGCAAAGTTCTGTTCTGAAGTTACCTTACTTTTGAAACGACCTGAACCACCTCTCACACTGCGTTGTTAAGAACACATTTCCTGAGATAGACGTCTTCACTCTTTCATTAGAAGCTCTAACATTTTGGGCCAGTTTTCTAAGCCTCAGTTTCTTAATCAGTCTCATACTGATGATAATGCTGTCTACCTCTGAGAGCTGCTGTGGAGGTTCTGTCAGGAAGTGAACCATGCCTGGGGGCTTTTTCTGCACCCCTTCCACGCATTCAGATTGGTTAATATCTGCAGCTCATTTAGATAGTACA
Source organism: Suricata suricatta (assembly GCF_006229205.1). NCBI lineage: Eukaryota > Metazoa > Chordata > Mammalia > Carnivora > Herpestidae > Suricata > Suricata suricatta. The sequence continues at coordinate 162,963,850 of NC_043701.1, forward strand.
TGGTAATGCCACGCTCAGCTGGGGTCAATGTCGCTTTGCATCTCTCCAAAGCATCTAAACTGTGGAGTAAATTAATTTTCAGCAAGTTAGATGCTGTCCCAAGGTAATTCTCTGTGATACTTTCCAGCAGGGAGGCTTTGAAATGCCGTCCGTCGTATAATTAATAGGTTGTACTGTGCTGCACCCATCAGCAGATGGATTTCTTTTTGCATATTCGGACTTGACAGAGGTCAGCCATCGGCTCTCTCCATGTGTCTTCATGTGCCCTTGGCAAACTGGCCTCTTCCTTTCCCTTCTTTCCTAGCCCTCCCCATCCCAGCCTTCCTCCTAGTCTAGCCAGATCCTTAGCTCACTGACTGAACATAATTATGATATTAGTCTGGAGTTTTGAGGCTTGGAAAGACTCCACTGTCTGTTTGGATTTCATTTCTGACTGGAGTCATCACATTGTCAAACATTCTACGTTTACTCCTTCCAAACAGTGGAATAGGAATCTGGCTTTTTCCAACCTTCTCTCTGCCCATCATTCTCATTCCTGGGTTCAGGTTCATCTAACAATTTCTCAAAAATGTAATTAGGATTAATAATGTGAACATTTATCAGTATTGTAAGCATCTTGGGTTTTCATGTCATTATTAGACCTATTTCACAGATGAGGAAATTGGTGTTGACAGAGGTTAAGATATAATCTCAGTTCACACATAATTAGTAAGTGACAGAGCCGGCATCCAACCTACACTTACTCCAAGCCTGAGATCTACCCACAATGTTATACAGCCTCTGTGAGTCACATGAGTATCTCCTTCAATGCTGTTTCATTTCAGCACCAAGGGGATTGCTGGATGAAATAGACTGAATCAGAAATACCCAACATCTTTAGGGAAAGATCCCAGGGCTTTTGTCAAAGAGCAACTTCCCAGCCTGTGTTCAAGGAGATTGACATCATCTCTTTTAGTGGAACCATTGTCCCCAGCCCTTTTGTGAACCCTTCATGGGAGGGAGACAATTCATGTTTTCTCCACAAGCCATGAGACCCTCCCTTGATAGTTAAGCAGGATGATCTCGGCAAGGCTGACAAGATGTTTCCATGTTTGTTAAACAAGAACCATTTGTTTAGCTCAGGAGCATCTGTTGAATAAACAAGATATCTGATGTGCCATTTGCTCATTGGAAATTAACAAACCCTTTAAAATGGCAATTTGTCAGGAGTTATATGAGGCAGAATTCATTCTCAGCAAGTGAACAAATTGAAACTTCCTCCCCAGGCTTTCTAGAATCCCCCAGAGCCAGTTGTGCAGAAAAAGTTCAGTTTAATTCTGCTATCATTAAGGAAAATATGCAGACAATGATGGGAGAAGAGAAGCAAGTGTCCTGTTAGGGAAATTGAAGGGTCCTGGAGGACGGATCCTCCAGAATGATTGGTACGAGCTATTCCCCTTCTGGGTGGTTTCCTTTCAGAGAATGTAGGTCTTTTGAATGGGGCTGCTATTGCTTCGGCCTTGCTGTTTCCAGGCACCATTTAGCAGCATTGTCATCAGCCAGCATTGTTCCTGTATGTGGCTTCCTGTGGGGAGGGATTTGAGGAGGGGAGGGTTTAACTTACTACAGGAATAAAGAAGAAAGGGAAAATAATAAAAGGAATAAAAAGGCAGTCACTTCTCTCAGGGGATGAGGCAGCTACTAGGAAACTAGCTAAAATGAAGTCTTATTATAGTCCAGTCTCTCCCGTGAAACACAGGCGATTCCTAGTTGCTGGTCCACTCTTACTTAATTTCCAAATAGGCACAGTATGTTGACACCAGGTGGCCCCAACATAATGGTCAGTAAATGATGGCATTTATTAAATTCAGGTGCCATGCTGAACACCTAGCTGGCATTGTTTAGTTGTGTGCCCACAAAGGTCTGTTGGGTCTCCATCTACAGATGAGGAGACCAAGGCTTGGAAAGAGTAGCAATGGGATTTAAATCTGTGCACTTGGAGAGCGTGGTGAAAAGATCATGATGTTACATTGCTTCACAGAGCCTTTGAAGGTGCGAGACCCTTGGATCTTGGGCATGAAGACTGAGAGAAGCAGGCTCTGGACTCATGGGCCCCACTCTAGGCAGAAGCCTGAGTGTATGAAGCAGGATACTCCTTAACTTCCTAGGAAGGCAGGCTGGCTAGCAGTTGATCTGCTATTCTTTCTGGGTTGCAGTTCAAATTCTTTATATAGAGGAGGATTTGGAATAGGAGGGTGATTGAGTGAGTCAAGTGCTCAGGCTTTATATAAGTGGGTCCCTGTGGGCTCTAGTTAGAAGCTAAGGAATTAGCTGATGCTGGGCCCAGAGCAACTTGCTGCCTCATCTCCTCACATTAGCCTTCTTAGCAATTGATCTTGTAAACTTTCAGAATCAGAGAAATTAAAGATGAAAAAGGGCCTATTAAGTGATCTTGCCCCTGCCCCTGGCTTGGCAGAATGACTCCCAAGAGACGATTCCAGAGTGTCTGGTTCAGTTTAATTTTAATTGTCCCAGGGGGTCTGACTTCTGGCTCTTCCCCTGGGCAGCCCTTCTCCAGGTGGAAGAATACAGGTGTGAGCAATATCTCAGAGGACAATGCTGCCAGGTCTGTGCATTGTCACCTCAGACTCCGTTTTCCACGGCCTGAGATTTTTCACATGTTGCCCCTGAAGTGTGCTGGCCCTACGAAGAAGTCTTTTTTGAAGACTGATTAAATAGCTCTACCTTTAGATAATTTCTGCTGATTTCATCTGCTTCTCCTTTTAGCCAGGAGATGTGCCTACAGCAATGCCTATGCAGGTACAATGTGGGGATAGGAGTTCCTGAGTGTCGTTGGGGGGGGGGGGGTCAAAGCCTGATTATCTATTACAGAGACCAGAGACACTAATTGCTGGCATTATGGGGTATTCCTAAGCCTGTACTAGAAGTGCCCTACTATTATCTAGTTAAATTCTTACGACAACACTGTGAAGTAAGTATTGTTAGAATTCCCTCTTCAGAGATAAGGATCCTGAGGCTCAGAGAAAACAAATGTGTGTCAGGGTCACATAGCTGGTAGGCACCAGAGCTGGGTTTGAACCCAGGTCTCTCTGAGTGTGAAGGGCATGCTTTACCCTACTCCCCTCTGTCACTGCCTCATAGTAAAATGGAGTTAGAAAGAGACAGAGGCAGGAAGGGCCCAGTGCTTTCTTTGAATTGAAAATGGCTGATCCGCAGATTAGCCAGGCTTTAGTTTTCTAAACCTGTGGCATGGGTTCTCCATGCAAGTCCAAGGTTTGGAGACCTTGGGTGTTTGCATATGTGTGTGCACCTAGATTGATCCATTCCAGGCAGAGACAAAGGGGGAATTTCACTCATGGATCCCCTGCTTAGAGACTGATGCTGGACAGAAGGTATTCAGTGTCTGGCACCTGCATAGAACATGTAACGTTATTTTTGGTTTGTTCTGCTGCCCCAAGGTGTCCTTACTTGTTACCAAAGGGTATATTTACATTCCTTCAATTATTTTCCATTGAGAGCCTGAGCATATCCATGAACTACTGGTGGCTGATTTTAAAGCCCACAGTATTATCCAGGAAGGGCAGACCCAAGTAGGGAATGTCTTAGGTTCTAGGGCAGGACAGGGATGCCTGAGGGTAAGAAGCAAAAGACTAGTGGCTGTAGAAATAAGAGAAGAACTGAAAGAGGGTTTGAGTCAGGGATGGGGGGGTGGATATCAGAGAATTCTCTGCATCACAGTTTGTCCCCAAGTTGTCCCTAAAGATTTGTCTTAAGGAACAGGAAACCATACATTTTTTATTTTCTTCACCTCAATGCCTTGTGTTTTCAGGAGATAATTTCATCTGTGTGGTGTCACTCTCTGGGAAGGCGTGAAATAAAGGGAAGCTCTGTAGAGGTTAAGTTATGGAGTCATTTGAATTCTCCCTCTTCTCCTTTGCTACCTGAGTAATCTTGGGCCAGTCACTTAAATTGTCAGGACCTCTGTTCCTGTACTTAGAATTTATGGGCAATGCATGCTTCATAGACTCCTTCTCAGGATTAAATGATATAAAGAAATAAGGTGACTGGTGCATAGTAGCTGATAACACATGTTGGTCATATTCTTGCCTCCCTCCCTCTCTCCATGGGGCATCATGAGATGTTCCAGAGCTGGATCTGTTTGACCTGAGTTTGAATCCAGCAATTGCCATTTATTAGCTGTGTGACTTAGACAAGCCTGTAGTCCCTTATCAGTAAAATGCAGATAAAGTCATACCTCCTCTGAGGGCGCCCAGGTGGCTCAGTGGGTTGGTTGGGCTTCCAACTTCAGCTCAGGTCATGATCTCACAGTTCATGAGTTTGAGCCCCACATCAGGCTCTGTGCTGACAGCTCAGAGCCTGGAGCCTGCTTTGGATTCTGTGTCTCCTTCTCTCTCTCTCTCTCTCTTTCTCTCTTTCTCTCTCTCTCTCTGCCCCTCCCTAGCTTGCTCTCTCTCTCTTTCTCTTTCTCAAAAATAAACAAACATTAAAAAATTATTTTAAAAAATTGTACATCCCCTATAGGAGTTTTGACCATTTGTTAAGCAACATGATTGAGCACCAACTTTGTGCTAGGAAGTAAAGTTACTGTAGTAGTCAAGCAAGACCCCCTCCTTCCAGAAGCTTCTAAGCCAGAAGGGAGGTGGAAATTATTCAAAGAAACACACTGATTATTTATAATTATTCAATAAGATCGCACACACATAAAGCATTATAGAACAGGGACCAGCCCCCCCGCCCCCTAAGGCAGCTTTGTGCACAGATATTAGCTACCGTTACTCTGTCATTTGGGGTGTTTGGTGCTTACTGAATGCTTCATGGGGTCTGCATCAGATTATAACCTGTCCCCTCGCACACTTGCCTGTTGTCCTCCACACCCATGTGTACTCATGAACTCATACAGCAGATGCCCTTTTCCACCCTGCTTTCAACCCCAGCCAGGTCTGGGACAGTTGTGAGGAAGGCCTTGCTGTGCAGACTTCAGGCACACATGTCTCCACTGGTGTAATATACCAGAATGTGTGCCCCTAACAGTCCTGAGGCAAAGACTAGGAAATTCTGTTTTTATTCTCTTCAGAGCTAAGATACAATTAAAAATGCTACCACAATAATTGGCAACATCCATTAACTTGATGAGAATTGCCAGAGGCAGCACATATTTCCCCTCTTCTGCACATTATTAGTCTATAAATACACCTGGTTCCTTTCTCTTTCTTCTCTAGAACTTCCACAGAACGTCCTCTGAAGCCATCTCCTTAATGCCCTTTGCCTTTTTTTAATTAACTCGGAATTCCTCCAGCACTCCCCATTAGCAGCATGTAATCTTGCATCTAATTCTGTGAGGTCTTGTGGCTTATATGAGAGGCAGCACGGAAGCCCGCCTTGCCTAGAGCTCTGGGTTCAAAGTCAGCAGAGCCTGGTGGGAGCCCCATCTCTGGCTGGTGATCTTCAGTGACCTCCGCTTTCTGAGTTTGCTCATCTGCAGAGTGGGAACAATAGCACCTACCTCTCAAGATTGAGGCATTGAATTTAGATGATGATGTGAACCTGCTCTGAAAACTGTCAAGTGTGGGGAACCCCACTTGATCATCACTCCCTAGCAGCCCCTCCACCTACCAGTGCCTGGCTTGGCCTTTTGGTCTACATGGATGTGCGGGTGCAGGCTGTTTGTACAACACAAGGATGTTCAGAGAAGCCCTCATCAGTTGAGTGTGGGCCGTGTTGGTGGGAAGTGATACCTCAGGACCTCCTCAGCAAGAGAGTTCTCTGCCTTGTGGTGTGCTCACCCAGTTAGGAAAGTTCTCCCCAAGAGAAGGGGGTCAGGGTGGGCTGGAGCAGGGAGGAACCTGACAGTCAGGGGAGGAAGAGCTGTCAGTTCAAAGAAGGAACTCACATACCTGAGTCCTCCTCAGCTCTGGAGAGAACCCAACATGGGGACCAGAGACAGAGAAGATTCCTGGGTGCCCCACAGCCCTGGCAGCCCTTTCAATTTATAGCACAAGGAACTGTGACCTGTGAGGTCAAGTGATGGATCAGGTCAGTGAATAGATTAGGACTAGAATCCGAGTCTTTGTCCTTGATTCAGTCCACAGGTCTTTCTGCTAAATTCTGATGCAAATTTTTATTAGACACTTTCTACATAGTCAGTACATGTTGAAATGAGGATATGTGTATATATGTGTGGTTCACATATGGGTACAAGTGTTTGTCCATTCCTGGATGCTTCATAAGAGGCCTGAAACCTAGTGTGCACATTCACTAAACACGTGCCTACATCATTTTATTTCACCTGCATCAAGAACAAAAGGGGAAGTTTGATGGTTTTGGAGGATTGGAGGTTTAGGGAAGTTAACTATCTTGCCTAAGGTATAGAGAAGGCATTAGGATCTATAACCTGTGACTCCAAAGCTTCTGTCTTAACCACTGGACCATTGAGGAGACAAGACAAGTTCATGTCCTCAAAATGCACTATATGTTAAAAATAATACTCAATATGATTAGCAAAATCCCTCAGCAAGCACTGTGTCATTCCAAACTCCAGCTTGAGAAATGTGGGGCATTGAGGGTTATGTCGATCTCGAATTGTTTTTGTTTAACTCATCTCTATACCTTCACAAATGTATTTCTCTGAAATTGTGTCCTGTCCCAATATACTAATCCCTCAACTTCCTCTGTCCCCCTGACCCTGGTCTTATCTTTAGTCTTCACGCTGGACACACAGGAAGTTCTGGAGAAATACTTGCTTCAGAAACCATAGGGTTATACTGGTGGACCAATAGGGTCTACTTGTCCCTCTCTCTTCTACTCACTTTTAAAAGCCCACTCCTCTGTGGATTCCCATACCACTCTGTTACATCTTCATATAAATATCTGCCTGCCTCTCTTCACATATCAGCCATGGAGCTTCACTTACTCAGCTTGGCATCTTCCCCTATTATTATTTTAGTACTAGAATTATAGTTGGTGCTCAGTACTTATGTGTAAATAGTGGGATGGATTACTTGGTGTCATGCTCTGTTGAGAAGAGAGCCTGTTATGTGACCATGGGGATTATAGACAAGTGTTCCTTCTTAATCCAAGTGTTTATAAAATTCCTGCCAACCAGAATACCTTCTTCACTCTTCTCTCATGGCAGAGTTTGGGTGGCATGACACAGTTGGTGTGCACTACTTTCATTCTGAGTTTGCATTTCTTGTACTTTGACTTGCATCCCACCTGAGTGGTCATGGGTGTTGACTCAGGCCATTGGTGAAGGATGGAGTAAGAGGGTCTCCACAAATACTATGATTTGGGGCTCACATTTTCTCCAAGTTATAATATTTTAAGCACATTCTCAAAACAAAAACAACAAAAAAGAGAAAGCAACATGTTAAAAAGCCTAGACTTTTCTAAATAAACCAGTTTATAGAAGTTACATTTATATGACTTTATTTCTGAAGAAATAGAATGCATATACCTCCAGACACAGGAATTTTTTTTCAATGATGCAACCTAAATGGAGGGAATGTTCCAGACTTTAGTTTGCAGGACACAATCCATAATTCGTGGGATGATGGCCTTTCATGGCCTTCAGGGTCCTTCTTATTCTGTATCCAAAGTGATCTCTTGTGATCTCTGCCCAACATTCTACCCCTACAGTGTGTCCATTTTCACCACTGCCTTGCATCATGTTACCTCTTTCTTCTTGACTTTCCAATCCCACACATTCTTCAAGTCTAGCCTTTTCGTCTTTCCATCTCTATGAAACCCTTGGTGATCTAGCATGCCTTTCCAAAGGTTCCTTTATATATCACCTCATAAATGCCTATTAAAGGAATAGTATACTCTCAGAATAGGTAGTGGAGTCTGAGAATGATAGTTCCCAAATCAGATGTGTAGAATAAAGGACTTGACCCATTCTCTGTAACCACTCGGCAAGTGTTGCAGTGTGCTAGGTCTATTTTATAGGATTTATAGGTCTTCTGTGGCCAACATTTATATTTTAAAATGTTCTTAATGTTTATTTATTCTTGAGGGATAGAGAGAGAGCAGGGAAGAGCAGAGACAGAAAGAGATCCAGAATTAGAAGCAGGCTTCAGACTCTGAGCTGTCAGCGCAGAGCCCACTGCAGGACTTGAACCCATGAACCATGAGATCATGACCTGAGCCAAAGTCAGACACTTAACCACTGAGCCACCCAGCCACCCCAACATTTGTCTTTTTTGAGCTGTATGATATGACATTATCTTGCTTGTAAATCTATGGCTGTTCCCTAGAGCTATGCCAGGCTGTAGCCTCACATATGGGTTAAGTGGTAAGGTGTCTGGCAACTCAGTGGGTGCTCACACATAGTAGGAATTCAGGAAGTACTTGCCAAGGGATTACTGGTCATATTTTGAATAGGCCAGTTATTTAGGCCAGTTGTAGTTAGAATAAAGCCTCATGAATTGTCACTGCATTAACAGAATCATCAAACCCAATGACCAAAGCTCAGCTTCACGTTACCACTGCCACCATGTAGCATGGTGTTGGCTATGAGATTCTTCAGTTATGTTGAACCTTCTTTTTTGATTGGAGTGACCTCTTGGTGTGTGTATGCCTTGTCCTGAAACTATTGATGCAACTGCTAGGTTTGGTTCCAAACATCTAGAACTTAAAAAATATATCGAATTAGACCATATTGTTTTTCTGTATTTTTTAACTGCTTATCTAGTAAGCAATGTTATGTTTATGACCCATTATGAACCTAATTCTTGTTATGTATCTTAAATTAACATAAAAACTAATTAGTGTCGCACATGAGATGCTCTCTGATATTTTCTATCCCATTTCATTCTATTTTATTTTTATTTTTAATTTTTTTACATCTTAGATATTTTATTTTAACTTGAAAAAAGTGTACATTCCTTTCTCAATAGTTTTTATATATAGTTTATTGTCAAATTGGTTTCCATATAACACCCGGGGCTCTTCCCCACAAGTGCCCTCCCCCATGACCATCACTCCTCTTCTCCTTTTCCCTTTCCCCTTCAGTCCTCAGTTCGTTTTCTGTATTCAAGAGTCTCTCATGATTTGCCTCCCTCCCTCTTCCTAACTCTTTTTCCCCCTTCCCCTCCCCACGGTCCTCTGTTAGTTTCTCCTATTAGACCTATGAGTGAAAACATATGGTATCTGTCTTTCTCCGCCTGACTTATTTCACTTTGCATGACACCATCAAGGTCCATTCCCATTGCTACAAATGGCCAGATTTCATTCTTTCTCATCACCATGTAGTATTCCATTGTATATATAAACCACATCTTCTTGATCCATTCATCAGTTGATGGACATTTAGGTTCTTTCCATGATTTGGCTATCATTGGAAGTGCCAGTATTTGATTTTTAAAAACTGGGCTTGTAATCCACTAAATACCCTTCATAAAGTGTATTAAAGGAACCCACGAATGGGTCACAACCCCTAGGTTGAAAGACACTGATCACTGAAAGTCTGTAGCCCTTTCTGCTGGGAGGACCAGTAAGCTGAGAAGATAGTAGTGAATTCAAGCATAGTGAGAAGGCTCAATGTGCTCTGAACAGCTTTAAGTAAGCGTATTCATAATGACTCTCTGGTTGCAAGAAACAGTAACTACCTTGAGCTAGTTTAATGAGAAAGAGAGAGAGAGAATGAATGGCAATAAGTGAATTATTAGCATCCAAGAAAATAAATCCATTCAGACTGTAGAAGGGAGTCTATTCAAGATCTCACTGAGTGCTCTTTTTCTGTCTCATATCTCTGTTCCTCTCTGCTTTCTTGAAGAGCAGCTAGAAGTGGCCAAGATGAATTATTCCCAGATCTCATGTGCACACTCTCAAATCAATCCCAATGTCTGGGAAACAAATGTCTCTGACCCAGCCTGGGTTGGGGTGGGGAAGGGTATATCCCTAGTCTAATCAGCTGTAGACAAGGGATGGGGACATATAGTTTGGACATGGGCGTGTGCACCTAGAAATCTTTGAATCTGGGAGGCGGCAGGGATTACTGCTGATTTAGAAGGAAAGCTCCCAATGTGCCCACTAGGGGATCCAAGCTCATCTGCGCTGGATGAGATCCCTGTTTTTGCTGCCCTGGTGTTTTCACAGGATGATAACATTTGTCAAGCAAATCACAGATGACTGTGTTTGACAGATCCAATATTGCTTTGAGGATAAATGGTGAAAATAGCAGCATAATAATGTAAAATGAAGACTTTATTCATTTAATTGCCTAGAGATTAATTAAATGAATGGAATCTGTTTCACCATATTATGGAGCTATTTTAAACATTTATCCTAAACACACTCCTAGGGTTATTGTTGTTGTAATTTGTGTATTTATTCATCTACTTTACTTATATTTAATAAGCAAAGAGCAAAGCACAGTGCTAGGCACTAATGGAAAGCATTATTTAATCATACCTAGAGCCTGTCTTTGAGGATAGTACAATCAAAAAAGAAAAAATCCAGGCCTACAAATATCTGAAGATGGAGTGAAACAGACCAGGCTCTATCTCTGTCTCACCCTATACCAACAGTTAGGTAATTTCACATCTCAAAATCTCTCATTTCCTCATCTGAAAAAAAAAAAAAATAAATGACCAGTCACAAAAGTTTGTTTAAGGACTAAGTGAGATAACATTAAATTGGTAGTAAAATTCTCAGTCCATTAGGCACTCAATAAATATTAATTGTACTTAAGGTAATGGGAGCACCATAATAGTAAGCATTATATATAATGTCAAATGTTAATACAGGCCTTTCTCTCTTAAAAATGTCCTAGATGCCTTTAATTCATTTGGTTCTTGAAAAATAACGAGAAGCGTATGATTATTATCTCCTCATTGTGCAGATGAGAACATTGAGGCACAGAAAGGTTAAGCAAATGGTCCATGATTGTAAAAAATAACACCTCAGACTCTGATTCCAAATTCCTGCTCTGACACGTCAAAGGAGGTGACTGTTTCAGGCTGAGTTCATGAAGACTGTGTTTTGAGCTCTAATGAATGATTCTCAGCTCTGACTGCACATTCTTATAACCTGGGAATATCTAAAAGCTATTGATTCCTGCACTGTACTCCAGGCTAGTGGTTCTCAGAGTGTGATACTTGGCCATATTATATCATCTAAGTATTTCCTAAGAAGACAGATTCTTGGGCCCCACTCTTGAATCAGAAGCTCTGAGGGTGGAGTCCCAATACTGTTTTAAGAAGAAGGTTATGATGTTACTAAATTATGAGAAGTTCATTGCTCTAGACCAGTTAAACCAGAATTCCTGGGGTAGGGCCTGTGCATTGGTGTTTAGTATTTTTAGAAAGTTTCCCAAGGGATTATAATATTTGGCCAAGGTCAGGAGCTTTCATGGAAAGAGGTATTGAGCTGGGCCATACACAGGGCCCAGAGTGGAATGGAAGGAACATTTCATTGGAGGGGCAGCTTGAGGAAAGACCTACAGGGGTGTGAATCGAAGAAATCTGTTGAGATAAGAGTATTTTGTAAATTTAAGTGGCTAGCTGGTCCATTCATAAAGCATTTGTACTTTAACTTGATGGGGTTTTGTAGTGATGGTGGGGTTCAGAGCTAATGGCCAAGAGAGAATTCTTGGAGATGTTTTTAGTGCTAAAAGGTGATTTTATTAAAATATGGGGACAGGACCCATGGGCACAAGGAGCTGCACTGGGGTGGTGAAGAGTGACTGGTTATATACTATGGAGTTGGAGGAGGTAAAGTCAAGAGATTTCTGTATGCTAAAGAAGACACATGGATTACTGGAGGCCTACCTGTTGTCAAGCTAAGGTTGTTTTCCCCTCTAGCAAAGCATTAACATTAAGATAGTAGGGAGTTCCTGGACATTAGGTGATTGATAAGATTGTCCTTTTCTTATAATTGTACTAAGGTGTTTGTAAACTGATGGAGTTTAACGATTTATTTTCTGTCCTTTGTCTTTGGGCACCAGGCGCTCCTGAGGCAGATCATACATGTATATCCCAGCTTGGGGCGGGGGCAGTGTATGTGTGTGCTAGTTTGTACTCGGCCCGCAGTTTGCCTTATAGTTCCTCATCAATCATATCCTTGTTTTAACCTTAATACTTCCCTCATGCATCCCCAGTGTCCAGCTTTCTTATTTCTGGTGAAGATTTTGCGTTGGGATTCTCATCCACAAGGAGAGAAAAATGCACCAAAGTCTAGCACTCCCACTCCCCCATGACACCAACTGTTATGAGAGGCTGGGCTGAGTATCCCCGGAAGGAAACCACCTCACACATTATTCCCATCTGGATAGATTTTTTTCTCCTTTTTAACACTGGCTGAGCAATGCACTTGATAAACATATCTGGGGCACAGGCAGGAAAATGAGATCTCTTTTGGCCTTAAGAAAAGGTTTGTCTTTGAGACCCAAACATGAGCTCCAGGCTTACAGAAGGCCTGATATAACTTGTCTGACTGAATAAAAATGTTGTAATCATCCATTCATCAAAAACACATTGATGATCTACCATTTGCCAGACACTGTGATGGAAAAGGTTCATAGAAGATCCGGCAGAAGCCCGTGAGGTCAGGGATTGTGTCCCACAGGTAGAACAAGGCAGTTGCAGCTCTGTGTGATGGTTTCTACACTGGAGAGGAGAACATGCTGTTAAAGGAAACTTGATCAAGGGTTGGGTCCCAGGTTTGTGGTGCATAATCCATCTGAAGAGGGGGAAAGGTGCTTACACTGAACTCCATAGCAGCGAATTCTCATATCCAGTGCCTGGCACAATACTGCATTATCAACCACTCAACAGATGTAGAACTGAGGTCGAAGGAAGGAAGAAGGCAAGCAGGAAAGCATATTAGTTTATTCTGCCCTTCAAATGAAAAATAATAATAGCTAGAATGCAAAGAATGCATTTTGTGCCAGGCACTGTTCTGTTTACTACTTAGCTCTTTCAATCCCTTAACAGTGTGAAGTCGGCATTATGATGCTCCCATTTCACAGATGTAGAAACTAAAAGTCATTATTGGCACATATGTGAAATGGGATGGGAAGCTTATAGAAAGGGGCCTGGTCTTACTTCCCCTCTTGTGGAAGAATGGGAAAATCTCCTGAAAAAGATTAGTTTCTCCCCAATCACGAGTGTTAAGTTGCAGGAAAACCTCGTGATAAGAAAATTAACCATGACAAGAAAATTTTTAAATATTTATAATGGTTTTCACAGAGTCATACCTGTTTTTAATACCTTAACTCTGTTTAAATTCTGTTTTACAGTCATCTCATTAAAACCAGGAGTACATATCACCAAATAAAGGCACCACTGATGATTTAGCATTAATAGTAATCCACACATATGTAATTTCTCTTTACTATCTGATATACTTGAGAAATTTTCTGATAGTTTCCTTCCATGTAACTTCAATAGCATACTTACAAATTCATTTTTACTTTGTTTTGCATTAAGCACGGGAACTTGATGGGTCCAATGCCTGGTTCTGCATTGGATATGGGTCCTGGCGTTTCAATCCATCCTGGTCTCACATTGGTCCTGGAAATGTGAAGGGATTTGTGTGTTTGTGATGGGAGAGGTGTCAGGGCAATTACTAACCCTCCTGGCCTACCTGAGCAGGCCTGCTTCTCATCCCCGCCGCACCCTCCCCCGCCGCCACTCTACTCATCGCAGTTTCATGGTCCCTTTTATGTATGTCTTGGCTCGTGGCATTTGCATAGACCTACAGGAGACTCAGACCCAAACCCCAAATTTTCTTTTCCTCAACTGTACTTATCTTTTTCAGGCTTCTATAAAGATCTCCATTTATTACTTCTCTATTATTGGCCCAACATCCTTGTTCTGTTCCCAACATTTCCTTCTAATTGATTATCACCAATAGGAGGGGTTTCAGGTTCATATAGTCTAGAATCAAAATTTTCTGAGATGCTGTATTGAAAATGTATAGAGTGCATTTATATTTCCTACAAAGCTGCTATTAAGGGCTTCTATATTGGCCGAGAAGAGACACTGGGGCAAGATGGTTCTGGTCCTTGATTGTGGGAGAGATAAATGATTGCATGCAAACCTCTCGCCAGCCAGGAGAAGCAGCTTTCAGGAGAGGTTGAACTTCTGGCTCAAAGCCACCAGCCTGGTTGAGCCCTAGTTTTGCACTTTACTAAACTGTGTGCCTTTTGACAAGTTGCTTAATCTCTCAGTGCCTACTTGCACCCTTTTAGTATGGATAATATGGAGAAGAATGTTTCAAGACTCCTAGGATTGGTGTGAGGATTAAAGATCAGTATTTACATTTAAAACAGAGCCTGACACACTACTCTCAGTATCTATCAGTTGTTATCACATAACTTTAAGCATTTCAACAAAGATGGAAATTCAGTGAACAGTACCTTCCTTAAAGATGCATTTTGAGGATTAATTACGATACTGCATGTAAAACACCAAACACAATGACTAACACATGAATGGTCTCCATGCCCATTAGCACTTTTCCTTACTACTGTATGCACTTTCCCAACTATTTCCACAAGTTTGTCCCTTACAACTTCTGCCTACCCCCCAGAAAAATCACCAAATATCTACATCTTGTATTTTTTTGCTTGCTGTATTTGTTTGTACTTTTCTTACATTTGTTTTTTTTTAAATGGGGACTTTGGGGAGCTTTAAGATTAGGGACCAATTGCTTCCACCTGATGAATGCCAAAGAATTTCCCGATATAGCAGTGTGGCCCAGAATAGAAATAGTTCGTGGGTATCTCTGCAATGTTAGAAGTAAGTCAGAAAGGGAAATCTCAGTGTGTGTGTGTGTGTGTGTGTGTGTATGTGTGTGTGTGTGTGTGTGTGTGTTTCCTTGCCTTTTTAGTAAGGGAGACAGAGTCTAGTCATCAATGAAGTGAGTCCAGGTAAGGTACTGGTTCTTGTTCTCAGAAAGGGGCAGTTTTGACCCCAGGGCAATGTCTAGAGACCATTCTGGTTGTCAGTCCTGTAGGGGTGCTATTGCATCTAGTAGAGGCCAGGGATTCTGCTAAATTTCCTGTAATGCATAGGATGGCCCCACAGCAAAGCACTATCCAGCCTAAAATGTCAAGAGTATTAGTGTGGAGAAATCCCAGGCTAATGCCAGCAGTACTACAGAAGGTAAGTGGTCACATTTCTCTGTGTGCTGGAAAAGGGCAGGTGTATTCTCCTTATCCTCAGAACCTAAGTGTCTCTGCTCCATCTCTGGCCTGCTGAACAGCTTAATCTCTTCTGGATCCAGAGACAAAGCAGCTCTGAAGTACAAATTCTTATCCCCATCATTTAATCTGAATGTATGCCTAATCCTGAGCTGTGTGTGGTGGTAAATATTAGAGAAAGATAATTAAGGTCCCTGTCCTTGGGAAACTCAGTATCTGATAGGTTGTATATTAATAAGAATAATCTCTTTGAAATCGATGCCTTAAGCAAATATAGAAACACATTCACATGGATATACTATGGGCTTCTGTGGATAAACAGGCTGGAGTGCTGGAATGGGATTAAGAAACCTTTTATTAGTCGGGGCTGACCAGAGAAACAGACCAATAGGATACAGAAGAGACAATAGCGTATGCAAATAGACCAATAGGAGGATGGGGGTCGGAGACAGGGAGAAAGAGATTTATTAGAAAGAACTGGCTCGTGTGGTTATGGAAGCTGAGAAGTCCCATATTCTACCATCTGCGAGTGGAGATTCACAGAGTGAGTGGTCTAGTTACGGCATGGGTCGGAAGGCCCAAGAACCACCGGAGTTCATGCTCTAAATTCCTATCTGAGTTCAGAAGACCAGTTTCAGGGCTAGAAAACATTCAGGTAGAGTAAGTGAATCCTCCTTTACTCCTTTTGTTCTCTACAGGCCTCCAACAGATTGAAGGAGGCCCACCCACATTGGGAGAGCAATCTGTTTTACTAAGTCTACAGATTCAGATATTAGTTTTTTCAGAAACATCCTAGAAGACACATACGTAATAATGGTTTACCAGATATCTGGGCACCTCATAGCCCAATCAAGTTGACACACAAAATTAACTATCACACAAATGGATTCAGATTGAAATACCTTCAGATGCATCTAACTGCTAGCCATCTATCTCTCAGTGTGTCTCTGTGTGAATCCCAAACTCCACATTTTATGTTTTGAGGTCAAAATTTGCATCTATTTACATGTATATCTATTAACAAATTAATTTATTTATGGTCAGTTTAATATTTTTGTCTTTTAAACTTCCTACTAGACTTACCAGTGATTTATCCATCGCCATTACATTAGAGTTTTCTGAATTTAACTATATATTTACCTTTACCAGTGAGTTTTATGCTTTTTTGTGTGTGTTTTCCTGTTACTAATTAGCATCCTTTTGTTTCAGCTGAAAGAACTTCCTTTAACATTTCTTGTAAGACTAATCTATGGTTGTCTAGACAACTCTTTATCTTTCTGTTAATTCTCCAGTACAGTTTTGCTGGGTGGGTATTCTTGGTTGGTTGACCAGGTTTCTGTTTGTAGTGCTTTGAATATATCATCCCACAACCTTCTGTCCTGCTAAGTTCTGCCGAAAAATCTATTGATAGTCCTACCAGGATTCCCTTGTGTATAACAAGTTGTTTTTCTCTTGCTGTTTTTAAGATTCTCTACTCGTGTTTAACTTTTGATAATTTAGTTGTAATGTGTCTTATGTGGTTCTCCTTGGTTTCATCTTTTTTGGAACTCTCGGGCTTCCTGTGTCTGAGTGCCTGTTTTCTTTCCCAAGTTAGGGAAGGTTTCCGTCATTGTTTCTTCAAATCAGTCTTCTGCCCCTTCTCTCTTCTGGAACCCTATAACAAGAACATTTGATCACTTTATATTTCCCCATTAGTCCCTTAAACTATATTCACTCCTTTTTACTTTTTTTCTTTTTTGCTCCTCTGGGAGAAGTCTATTTACATCTTAGAGTTCACTGATTTTTTCCCCACCTAATCTAGTCTGTTATTGAACTCTTCTCTTCAGCTTTTCAGTTCATTTATTGTATTCTTCAGACCCATGATTTGTGTTTGGTAATTTTTAATATTTCTATCTGTCAAAATTATCACTGTTTTCATGCATTATTCTTCTAACCTCAGTTAAACATTTTTATGACCATTATTTTGAGCCCTCTATCAGGTAGATTATTATCTTCATTTCTTTAAGATCAGTTTCCGGATGTTTATCTTGTTCTTTGGTTTGAAACATAGGTTTCCATTTTGTTTTTTGTTGTTGTTCTTTGTTTGTTTGTTTTTCATTTTCCTGGACTCTTTGTGTTGTTTTCTGAGCATTAGATAAAATAGCCCCCTCTTCCATTCTTCACAGAGTGACCTCATGTAGGAGACGAACCTCACTGACCAGCCTGACTGAGCTCTTAGCTCACTTTGTGATTGACTAGGTCTCCTTCTTTGTTCTTAGTGGCTTTTGGTAGTTATGAGTGTCCCAAGACCTGTCAGTGTCTCAAAGGTGAGGATTACGTTCAGCGTCTAGAAACAGGCTTATGAGAAGCTGAATTCTGAGGCACAAGATGGGAAAGTATGTAGATAAACCATTTCCAGGGAGAAATTGAGAGATGGGCCTTTGTGCCACCTCCCTCAGTGCTGGGCCCAGGTGTGTAGCTGCAAGGGGTAGGGGTGCTGCTATGCCCATTCTTAACTATTTCTTTGCTTGCTACAGTCCTTAGTGCCTCATAAATGCAAGACCCATTTACTCTAGCACCAGGTGATCTAGGGGCCCATCCCTAGTGTGACGGCTGCAAGAGCTGAGGTGCCACAACTTCCTTTCATGGAGATACTGGTGACTTGGTTTAATTATTGGAGCAGGCTTGAGGGAGATGGTAGGAAAAGTTATCTGCCGGCTTCCCCAGTCTTTGGAAGATTGCACATAGTTCCCAGGTGCCTGCTAAATTAGAAGCCTGGCAGTAGCCTTTAAGGTAGGCAGATAAATCCCTTTCAGGGAAAGAGTAGGAGATGGATGTTTTGGACCTGTTTCCTCTGCACTGAACCTTGGGGAAGTGGATGATTGAGAACTGCTTCTTTGTTTGCTACAGTCCTCTGGGACTCATGCATGAAGCCTGTTGGCTGTCACAGCCAGGTGATCGGGGGACTCATCTCCTGGGCAGCAACCCTGAAAGCTGGGGTGTGGTCATGTGTGGTCAAAGTTCCTTCCATGGAGCTACTGGCAACTTGGAATGGGCTATAAGAAGAGGATAGGAGAGGTGTCAGTGGGCTTCCTCAATCTCTGGGGAGGATCACAGTGCCTCAAAGCCTGATAAATTAGAAGCTTCCAGGAGGGTGTGATTCAATTTCAGCCTTAAAAGATAGGATTTTAGATAGATGGAAAGGAGGGAGAAAGCCTGGATGAAAGAATGGTTTCTGCTTTTTTATTGGTGGTGCTCGCATTGTTTTAAGCTCCTACAACATAAGGGCTTTTCTTTTGTTATAGAGCACAGCACTTGATAACCAGTTAGGCTTAGTCATTGGGAAAAGATTACAATTCTGTCCGTTCTACCCTGCCATTGACCTTGGGGAATGATAGAAGAATAATTCCTGAGAATCCTTTTATCCTGACAATACCAACATGCTTATAAAGAAACAGGGAAACAAACAGAGCAGGTGTGTCCATAAAGTCCATTCTGATACCATCAGACCTCTGTTTGTATGACCTCAAAAGAGTTTCACATTGAAAATTTGGCATTATCATAGTAGACTAGATTGCTTATTAATTCAATAATATATTAATTTAATAAGCACACTCGTAGCCCCTGATATATACTAGGCATATAAGTGCCAAGAATTCCAAGATATAAAGAGATAGGATCCTACTTTGTTAAAATTTATATCCAAGTAGAGCAGGCAAGGGCAGTGACATAAATGATGTGATTGAGCCATGCAAAGCAGTGGTTCTAACACTTAGCTATACATGGAAGTCACTCGGGAGCTTTTAAAATACCAATGCTGTCATCTTATTGTTTTTTTAAATTTTTTAAATGTTATATTTATTTTTGAGAGAGAGAGAGAGAGAGAGAGAGAGAGAGAGAGAGAGAGAGAGAGAGTAAGAAGGAGAGGGTCAGAGAGAGAGGGAGACACAGGCTCCAGGCTCTGAGCTAGCTGTTAGCACAGAGCCCGAAGCAGGGCTCAAACCCACCAACTGTGAGATCATGACCTGAGTCGAAGTGGGACACTTAACCGACTGAGCCACCCAGGCACCCCGCCATCATCTTATTGTTATAGCAAATCTTTGGAGTCCAGGAGGAGGCAAGCTACTCATATTAGGGAAATTAGGAAAAGACTATTTATTTCACACTGGTGCCGACCCAATGGAGTCACCTCCGAAGGCTGAGCCCCGAACCTTGACATTGACCTTCTTTCATGGCTGGGGTGGTAGTAGGTTGAGAGACAAAAGAAAAAGGGGAGGAGGCACTTATCAGTGGTGCTATCTGGGCAGTTGGTGGACACAGGAGGCAAGCATGATTACAGAGCCAAAAGTATGCAAGGGGGGTATCCAGCTTAGACATCAGCCTGGCCCCTTTTATCATGTTTTTACTAGCTTTTCTTCTCCTTATCCCCAAAGGTTTTGATTTCATTGGTCTGGGGAGTGGCCCAGGCATCCAGATATTTGAGAGCTCCTCCAGTGGCTCTCATGAGAGCCAACATTGAGAACCACCAATGTAAGGATGCTATAATGGAAGCAGATAGAAACTCTTCAGCAATATGAAGCGCTTTGAAGGAAGGGTGAGAGTTAGCTGGAGAAGAAAGGGGACAAGGAGACCATTGGATATGAAGGCATGGCAAGCAAAAGGGAAAAGAGCCAAGAGGACAGGACTTTCTCTTGGCTAAGGAGTCAGTCTTTCTAGTTCTGGCCTCATCCCTTTGTGACCTTAGACAAACATCGACTTTGCTGTGCCTCATTTTCCCACTTGGTCAAACCTGCTAATGATGCCTCTCTAAGAGTTTCCCTCAGGATCAACTGAGGTGAGCAAAAACTAAAATATAGTATTTTAATAATCATAAATTAGATTTTTTAAGTAGCAAGTTTAGCCATTCAAAACATAATCATTTGAACAAATAAAAATCATTTTATTTTTCCTAACATTTATCATTTGCAACCTACTTTCTTAAACAGAGTGCACTGATGCCATTTCCCCCCTGCTTTCTGTTTTCTGTGACTTTCTCTCTTTAGCATAGATGTCAGACTGAGGTCTGCTCTAATAGAGTAATGGCCCAAGGGTGAGGGAGAAGCATAGAGATTTATGGTGTGGAAGATTGGGTTTTGACTTCTTAGGTCTATTTATCATAGGTTGTTTATTTTTCTTGCTGTCTGGGTATTAGCTGTTGATTCTCACTGTTTTAAGTTTCTGTTTATTTTATTTTTTTATTTTTTGAGAGAATGAAAGAATGAGAGAGAGATCATAAGCAGGGAGAGGGGCAGAAGGAATCGGAGAGAGAGAATACAGGCAGCTTCCTTCTCCATGCAGAGCTTGATGCCATGACCCTGGGATCATGACCTAAGCTGAAATCTGGAGTCAGATGCTCAACCAACTGAGCCACCCAGGCACCCTTCTCACTATTTTAAATTCTACCTTTTCTTTTTAACGTGCCACTTCTTTCCTGTTGAAAACTAGAAAACCAGAAAGCCCATCTTAGAATATTTATAATAAGAGTAAATAGACTGAGTAAAACTTGCTGGGGAGAGTGAATTATGTGATCTCCTTAGTGCATGAATGTTTTAATGTATATGTGCCTCTTTTAGCTGACTTTCTGGCCTGGATACCTCATGTGGGAGATGGATGAGTGGGCTTTATGTGTGGAAGGTTGGAGGCCCACAAGGATTAGTTTGTCAGGATTCTCAGCCTGCCTTCTTATGGCTATGGCCATCGACCTTTAAGGTTTCTCACTCTGATCACTAGGAGAATTTTGTTCTTGTAAGACTAGATTTTAAATGTGTCACCAAACATTTATTGGTTCTGGGGCAGGAAGAAAGAAGGGCAGATAGCATCAAACCCTGGAGGGCAACAGTGCCCTGAAGTTAACAGCCTGAGTGGAGGTTAACCACTGTCAATCAGAGGACAGATCAGGGCAGGGAATAGCACACTCCCAGTGGGAAGACAAGGGGGAGAAAGTGCTGGAAGGAATCCTGTGTGTCAGGAAGAAGATAGGGAAGAGAGAACTTCTTAGGTGCCAGGTGGTGGAGAAGAGGCAACAACAGAGGTTTAGACCTGTATTACTGTGGACTCTGTACTCTTTTATGGGTTTTTTATTTGTTTTGTTTGAGAGTCACTGAGTCCCTGATACCATTCCAGGACTCATGAGTTATGACCATTGTGGGTGACAGCTTTATCTGCCAGGCTCACCAGTGCCCATACTTTGTGAGTCCCCACAGTGCAGCCTAGGCCCTCTTGAGAAAGTGGCTTTCCAAGTAATAGCCAGCCCTGAATGCTTTCTCACTTTGTCATCTGCTCTTCCATGTGGTCACTGTCTCTCCTTCCTTCCCCAGGTCGGTGGCTGGATTGGATAAGGAGGCGGACCTGGTGCACATGGAGGTGCGGACTGCAGATGGATGTGAGTGCTTTGGTGGGGAGAGCAAGCCAGGGGAGATCTGCTTGCAGCTCTCTCCCCTCTCCTAATTTGCATTTTAATGGCTTTGGAAGATGAAAGGCCCTGAGCTCCATTACTGCCAGATCCATTCTGTGTTTCAGAGTAGGGAGAGAGACCTCTGGTCCTGGGGGAGATGTTTCATTGAAATACACCCTCAGGAATGAATTTTCTGGGGATGTAAGTTAATGTGATGAATTTTGAGGCTCCTGTTAGTAATTTCCTGGCATCTTCAATGTAGTTCAAATAAGAATGTCCATAGCTCATCAGGGTATTTTGTATTCACACAGTGAATTACAGGGGCTGCCAGCTTTAAAAATGAACCCTTCATATAGTCGTTTACCCAAAAGAGTCACTGGGCAATTTTTTCAAAACTGTGTATTCATTCATTCTACAAATATGTAGGGACAGGCTACAATGTGCCAGGCATTGTTCTAGGCCCTGGAAATATAGTGGTGAGCAAACTGTTTCTGTTTGTTGTCCCTATGAATGAGCAGTGGAATCCCAGGATCTTGAACATGTGACCTCTTTGCACATTGTGCACCTGCACATGTCTTACACTGAAATTGATTAAGTATCATTTTGCACCACTTAAGCATTTTAGTCTTCCCAGAGCTGATCATATTATCATAAAGCTCTTCCCTATTCAGGAAAATCAACTTAAAATCAACTTAAAAACATGAAATATGTGAAAATATATGATATAAATGAAGAGATAAAAATATAATTAGCCTAGGTCAACAATAGAGCCAAATCAACTATGGAAATAGTAGTGATGGAGGAATTCAGTGGAACAGGCACCAGCCTGTGAGTTGGGGTCCTGGATTCTTCCACCCACTAACCATGAGGCTGGGGAAACCCCTCTGATCTCTAAGTATCTCCATTATCTAAGAATACTCATCTTTGCTCTCCCCACCTCACAGGGTTATAGGCTGACCAAGTGGAGAGAGATATTAAGAAATTATAAAAGGTAGAGATGTAAGGAGGGTCAGTTTTGACCTGGCTATGGGTGTTGGATTGTCATTTAGAATACATTAAGTAAAACTGTATGTGCTTTGTCCATGAGAAATCTATTATTTTTGACGCCAAACACAGGTACATGCCATAAACATGTATTTGGGGGGAATATTTCATTTGCTTTGTTTTTATTTTTAAAAGACTTAGAAGGCAACCAATATTTGTTACTATATGTCTGGCATTCTGCTGAGTACTTGATTTATTTCTTTCTGTTCCCCTTTCTTCTTTATTTCCTTCCTTCCTTTGTGTGTAATTTGGTCACATTTGGTCCTTGAATACATGTAAGTTTCTGAAGCAGGCAAGGATGAGAGATGGTCAACCCACCCTTTTTAAAAAAAGTTTTTTTTAACAGAAAAGCTATTTATGATTTACGAAAATAATGCCACATATTCAAATTCATTTATCATAAGAGTAGTAGATTCAAAATTGTATTATCTGACTCTCATTGCTGAGACAGAAGCTCGGGGAAGAGTGAGATGTAGAGGTGTGAAGGGGGAATAGGGCAGCAGGGAAAAGACAGATGGTAGCCTCACAGGACCTAGAGGCTGGTTTTTGGTACAGTTCCTATCTTGGTTGGCTTTGCTTCCCATATCAACTTTTTATTAAAAATGTTATTTATTTACTTTGAGAGAAAGAGAGAGTGACTCAGCAAGTAGAATAGAGGCAGAAAGGAGAGAGAAAGAGAAAGAGAAAGAGAGAGAGAGAGACAAATTCTCAAGCAGGCTGCACTCCTTTAGTACCGAGCCCAACACAGGGCTCAAACTCATAAACCATGAGATCATGACCTGGGCTGAACATAAAGAGTTGGACCCTTAACCAACTGAGCCACCCAGGCATCCCCCATGTCAACCTTTTTATGACTTAGATGTAATCTGTGCTGGTTGTAATATTTTAGAGTTGGAAAAACCTTGCAGGACTGTTTAACCTCTGCCTGCTGTAGGAACACCATCCCTGAAAACTCCTGATGGCGTATCCTCAGGTTCTCTGATTTCAGGCTTAATTAGACACATTCTTTTCTACTCCTGGACAGCTCCATGTTTTGTTTTATTAAGATAATTTCTTACATTAAGGTTAAACCTAATTTCCGAAAGTTTAAAAATTCTGATTCAAATTTGGATAAAGCCTGTGGTGCAGGACTACCGCAAAATTTTATGAGATTAAAAATGCCAAAAACATGGACTAGTTTCTGGCCTATTGTCAAGAATTGAAGAAAGCAAACAAATATAACAGGGATAAAAGTCATGTGCCACACTTACATTAAATATAGTACATATTCTGTTCTATTTATTAGGTTTTTTAAAATCAGTTTCTCAGTAGTTAATCTCTTCTGATTGGCTCTAACCCATGTTTATTTAGAAAATGCATATAATAAGACTGCATTAACCTGGAAATGTTGTATTTTACATATGTTAATGAAAGGCATGATGCTTTTCTTTTGTGCTGCATGGTGAGGGCCTTCTGACTCATATGTCCACAGACACACACATCTCTATCTTTTAATCATCACAAAAAGGCACAGCATGTACTTTATTTCTTTTTTTCGTGATGTGTGTGTATGTACTCTGGACTACAGTTTGCCCAAATTCACACAGCTGGCTAGTGATAGAATAAAAACTAAAGCACAAAACTCTCAACTCACTAGAAATAGAAGGGAACTTCCAAAGGACATATACAAAAGACCTACAGTTAACATTGTATTTCATGATGAGATACTGAATGCTTTCTCCATACGAGCAGGAAAAAGGAAAGAATGTCTATTCTTAAACACATATTCAGCATCATGCTGAAAGTCCTAGCCTGTGCAATAAAGGAAGAAAAGTGAAATGTAATTCATATAGATTTGATATAATTGCCTATGTAGAATATCCAAAAAAATCTACAAAAATAAAAAGTTCCTGCAACTAATAAGTAAGTTGAGCAAAGTTGCAAAAGACAATGAATTCAGTGGAGAAAGCATGTTATTATTAACAAATGGTGTTGGAAAATATTGGAAAGCCATATGGGGAAAACTGAACTTCAACCTGTGATTCACAACTTACACATAATTTAACTCAAAAATGGATATTTTTAAATGCAAAATATAAAATTATAAAAAATACAGAAAAAAATAAGAGAAAATCTTCAAGACTGTGGTTTGGCACCAAGAACAAAATTGACAAAGAATTGATAAATGGACATCAAAATTTTAAACATGTATTTGCTTTGCCAATGACACAATGAAGATATGAAGGAAAAATATTTGCAAATTGTGTATTTTACAAAGGACTTGTGATCAGAACATTGAAAACATAACAATAAGAAAAATGCATTTTTTAAAAAAATAGGTGAAAGTTTGATAGACCGTTTACCAGAGGAGATATAAGGATGACAAATAAGCACATGAAATGATGCTCAACATCATTATACATTAAGGAAATGCAAATTAAACCCATAATGAGATATTATTACATACCTATTGGAATTACTAAAATAAACAAAATTGATAATACTAAGTGCTGACACAGGTGTAAAGCCATTGGAAACTCTCATACATTCCTCATGGGGACGCAGAATGCTACAACCACTCTGGGAAACCATTTTGGCAACTTCTTACAGATTTACACAGACCTTATGATTCAAAAATCCCACTCCTACATATTTACCTGCAGAAATTCACACAGAAATCTATACACAACTACCTGTGGTAGATTATTAATAATCACCCCAAAATGGAAATAACCTAAATATCCTTGAATGGATGGATGGATAAGCAAAGTTATGACACATCTGTAAAAAACATGGATAAATTTCAGAGGCATTATACTGAGTGAAATAAACTAGTCTCAAAAGGTTACATACTATAGGGTTCCATTTATATGATCCTATGGAAAAGGTAAAACTGTAACAATGGAGAAATAGATCAGTGATTTCCAGGGTGGTATTTGACAAGAAAGCAGCATGAGGAATTTTGCAGGGTGATGTAAATGTTTGGCACCCTGTGTTGGTGGTTACATAAATCCATATATATTAAAAATTTAGAACTGTATGCCAAAAAATTACCATTCAGAAATCGGAAAAAAAATGTTTGTATTGAAAAATAATATTAAATGGTGCCTGGGTGGCTCAATGAAGGTTAAGCCACTGACTCTTGGTTTTGGCTCAGGTCATGATCTTGAGGTTGATGACTTCAAGCTGTGTATCAGGTCCTGCACTGGTAGTGCTGAGCCTGCTTGGGATCTCTCTCTCTATGCCCCTCCCATGCTCACTGTTTCTCTTGATGTAAAAATGTAAAAAATAAAAATAAAAATAAGACCAAAATAAATATTTTTTAAAAGGCGGGGTACCTTGCTTGCTCATTTGGAAGAGCATGCAACTCTTGATCTCCCGGTCATGAGACCTTGTAACTCTTGCTCTCAGGATCGTGAGTATAAGCCCCACATTGGGTGTAGAGATTCATTAAATAAATATTCAGAAAATGATAATAATACTAAAATAAAACATATAGTGAGGAAATACTAGAACACAGTTCTTGGCTTCTATTTCTATAGAACTTCCTACCATTTCTGATTAATTAATGAGATAGTTTATTGATGCACTTAGTTTTTTTATTCAACTGGTATTTATTTAAAATCTTCAGGGGGCCTTAAGTGTCCAGCTTCAGCTCAGGTCATGATCTCACAGTTTGTGAGTTTGAGCCCCATGTCAGGTTCTGTGCTGACAACTCAGAGACTTGAGCCTGCTGGGGATTCTGTGTCTCCTCTCTCTGCCCCTCCCCTGCTCATGCACTTGCTTGCTCGCTCTTTCTCGCTCTCTCTCTCTCTCTCTCAATAAGCATTAAAAAATAAAATAAAATCTGCATATTCTGGTCATTGAGGGGATGTAAAGGTGAATGTGATATAATCTCCACCTCGGGGAGCTTGTGGACTTGGGGAAATAGACAAAGATATGAGTAATTCTAGCACAATCTCACAGGGATGTTCATAGAGCTGAACATACATTATGTTGAGTTACAAATGGGAGTATTGATAATAGAGTAAGAAAGTTGGGGGAAGCTTCTTAGAAAGACAGAGTTTTTGATCTGACACTTGAGAGATTAGTAGGAATTTATCAGAACATTCTGGATAGAGAAGAGAACCTCACATGTTCCCAGAGTTCACCCATGAAAAGTGTGTGCAAGGCTGTGGGTTGTGGTCTGTGGCGAGCAAAGATGAAGGGAGAAAAGGCCAGCAAAGGCAGACTGGAGAGGTTCTGGGAAATGGGTAGATTCTGATCTGTGATCCACACTGGACACCAAGCATTGAAGGCCATTTTTACCTTTATGATGAAAAAGCTTTCATGATACAATTGTGATTTCCCTAGCTGTGACCTTAAATATTGATTCTACTAGACAGTCCTGTTTGGTTGTTTCAGGTCCCTTTCTCTCTGCCTGTTCTGTTTGAATCTTGTATGTTTAAGCTATAGCAGCTGGTAGATGGAAAACTAGCACCCACTCCAGCTCATATAGACCCCAGCTCTGGGCAGTTACTCGCAATGCCGCTGTGCCCCCATCTTTGAGGCACAAGGCAGCCTTATTACGTTACCCTAGTCCCCCATCCTGCCTAACTTAGCCTCTGGCTCAGGAATGGTGCTAAGAGATAAGGGAGCTGGCTTATGTCTGACATTCTTGATGGGGACAGGGAGAGAGCAGAAAATGGCCTCTGTGATGAGGCCAGGTGACATCCTACACCCTGCTTCTTAGGGATCGTGCATTGATCAGTGAGGCTTATTAGTCATTCCCAGCTCTGTGTCCAGGTCTTTTCTTTCCTGGTCAGACTGTGCTTGATGATATATCCTGTGCTTTCTACTTGTCAAGAGAGGCAAGTGGACTGGGCAGAATGCTGGAATGCGCACACTCTCCAATCCAGCAGAGGATTGGACGGTTCTGGACCAGGGGGAGGCACCAGAAGCACCCATCATCGTTCCAGGTCTGTCTCCATGGGGCCCATGTTTGCAATTTGGGTTTATCCTTTTGAGGAGGGGGGGCAATGGTCTTCAGATATTTATAGGCAAGCTGACTGGGAGAGTAGAAACCTAGATCTTTTTTTTAATAATTAAATAAAGTCTATACTTTTTCAGATTTCTTCATTTTTTCCAGATGTATTTTTCTTTTTTTCATAATATTTTATTGTCAAATTGTTTTCCATACAACACCCAGTGCTCTTCCACATAAGTGCCCTCCACCATCACCACCACCTCTTTTCCCCCCTCCCCCTTCCCCTTCAACTCTCAGTTCATTCTCAGCATTCAATAGTCTCTCAAGTTTTGCATCCCTCTCTCTCCCCAACTCTCTCTCCCTCCTCCACTCCCCCTGGTTCTCCATTAGGTCTCTCCTGTTTTCCTGTTAGACCTATGAGTGCAAACATATGGTTTGTGTCCTTCTCTGCCTGGCTTACTTCACTCAGCATGACACCCTCAAGGTCCATCCACTTTCCTACAAATAGCCATATGTCATTCCCTCTTATTGCCATGTAGTACTCCATCGTGTATATATACCACATCTTCTTGATCCATTCGTCAGGTGATGGACATTTAGGCTCTTTCCATGTTTTGGCTATTGTTGACATTGCTGCTATGAACATTGGGGTATATGTGCTCCTATGCATCAGCATTTCTGTCTCTCTTGGGTAAATCCCTAGCAATGCTATTGCTAGGTCATAA
This sequence comes from Suricata suricatta, assembly GCF_006229205.1. Taxonomy (NCBI): domain Eukaryota; kingdom Metazoa; phylum Chordata; class Mammalia; order Carnivora; family Herpestidae; genus Suricata; species Suricata suricatta. The sequence goes on from NC_043701.1 coordinate 162,992,142, forward strand.
GGGAGTTCTATCGGTAGTTTTTTGAGGAACCTCCACACTGTTTTCCACAGCGGCTGCACCAGTTTACATTGCCACCAACAGTGTAGGAGGGTGCCCATCTCTCCACACCCTCGCCAGCGTCTGTAGTCTCTTGCTTTGTTCATTTCAGCCACTCTGACTGGCGTGAGGTGGTATCTCA
>NC_043701.1:162992419-162993629 GCF_006229205.1 Suricata suricatta
AGTTTGTTGAGATTGGCCTGGATTGCAATAAACTTTCCTCTTAGGACTGCCTTGGCTGCGTTCCAGAGATTTTGGATTGTTGTGTTTTCGTTTTCGTTGGTTTCCATATATTTTTTAATTTCTTCTCTAATTGCCTGATTAACGCAATCATTCTTTAGTAGGGTGGTTTTTAACCTCCACATTTTTGGAGATTTTTCCGGACTTTTTCCTGTGGTTCATTTCAAGTTTGATAGCATTGTGATCTGAAAGTGTGCATGGTATGGTCTCTATTTGTTTATACTTATGGAGGGCTGCTTTATGTCCCAGCATGTGGTCTATCTTGGAGAATGTGCCATGTGCACTTGAAAAGAAGGTGAACTTCCTATCTTTAGGATGCAGAGTTCTAAATATATCTATCAGTTCCATCTGTTCCAATGTGTTGTTCAGGTCCATTGTTTCCTTAGTGATTTTCTGTCTGGTTAATCTATCCATTGCTGTCAGTGTAGTATTAAAGTCCCCTGCAATTAGCATATTTTTGTCAATAAGATTGTTTCTTTCTGTGATTAATGGTTTTATGTATGTGGGTGCTCCCGAATTAGGTGCATAGATATTTATAATTGTTAGCTCTTCCTGATGGGGAGATCCTGTAATAATTATATAACGTCCTTCTTCATCTCTTGTTACTGCCGTTACTTTAATGTCCAGTTTGTCTGATATTAGTATGGCTACTCCAGCTTTCTTTTGGCTTCCAGTCGCCTGATAGATATTTCTCCATCCCTTTACTTTCAACCTGAAGGTGTCTTCCAGTCGAAAATACATCTCCTGGAGACAGCAAATAGATGGGTTTTGGTTTTTTTTATCCATTCTGCTACCCTGTGTCGTTTGGTTGGAGCATTCAGTCCATTTACATTCAATGTTATTATCAAAAAATGTGGGTTTAGAGTCATTGTGTTCTCCCTAGAATTCATGTTTATAGTGGTGTCTCTGGCACCTTGTATTCTTTGCAATCTTTCCCTCATAGACTCCCTCTTAGGATTTCCTGTAGGGCTGGTTTGGTGGTCATGAATTCTCTCAGTTTTTGTTTATTTGGGAACACCTTTATCTCTCCTTCTATTTTGAAAGACAGGCTTGCTGGGTAGAGGATTCTTGGCTGCATATTTTTTCTGCTCATCACATTGAAGATTTCCTGCCATTCCTTCCTGGCCTGCCAGGTTTCATTAGATAGGTCTGT
>NC_043701.1:162993729-163055514 GCF_006229205.1 Suricata suricatta
GTTTGTTATTCACCTCAGCTATAGCCTTTTCTAACTCATCAGTTGATTCTTTGATGCTTTTCTCAACCCCAGCGATTAATTTTATGACCAGCTTTTTAAATTCTTGATCTGATATGTTGTCTAGATCTGCCTTGAGCAGTTCTGTGGCTGTGACTTCCTCCTGGAGGTTCTTCAGGGGAGAGTTTCTTCGTTTTGTCATTTTTGCTAGTTTTCTGTCTCTAGTCACCTTTAGAAAGCTCATTGTGCACTGTGCACCTATTAATTTTTCTCTGTTAAAGGAGGCTTATTGACTTTCCAGGGCCTGTCGTTTCAGGAAATATTCTCTTAATGGTGTCTCTCAGTTTCTCTTGTTGTGCCTGTGAGTATTTTATTTCCCTACTCTGCAATATTTGGGACTCGCCTTCTTGCACACTTTGGCTTGTTTCTTGGTGTAGTCCTAAGAAGGAAAACAGACAGACAAACACGGAGGGAACAGAAGCACACATACACACTGACAAATAAAACAAAGAAACACATTAAAGGGGGAAAGAAAAGAAAGAAAATGGGAAGGAAAGGGACAAACAGAAGAGAAGAAGAGAAAATAAAAAGAAAAGAGAAAGAAGAAAAAAATTTAAAAAATATATAAAAGGGGGTCGGAGACAACAAAGGACAGTAGACAGTTGAAAAGTGTATGACCAGTTGAGGGGAGAGGTAATGAAGAGATACAGGAGAATATATCTGGGTTGCAAGAAGGTGAAAAAGTAAGGGAGAAAGGAGAAAGGAAAATAAGGAGTAAAAATTTAAAAGAATTAAGTAAAGAAAAAGGAAAAAAGGTAATAATAACAAAGAAATAAGTACAAAAATGTGAAGAAAAAAATTTTTATATATATAAAAAAAAGAAAAGCAGCAGCTCCCCCTCCTGGATAGGCGTGGTTTGATGTGGTAGTTCTTGGAGGCTGTTCTCGGAGGTTCCGCCTTGGTGTCTATGGAGATTAGAATGGTGGCACACCAAGCTCAGCTAAACTAAGCAGGTAGGCCACTCTAATGAGTCTGATCTCCTTGGGCTGCAGTTGAGCCAAGTTGTATTTTCCAGGCCCGCCTCGGTTCAAAGTTCCAGTCCATGCACGTTTGTGCTATCACAGATGAAATGTATTTGTTTTGGTGGCTGGCTTCTTAGGGGGAGGAATCAGTTTGTCTTGGCTCAGGCAGGGATTTCAGCTGCCCCTGCCTGAGGTGAAATGAGCAGCAGGAGGTGAAGTGCGCACCTTCACAGACCCAATTGCGGAGTCCCCACCCCCAGCCAGGATCACGATTGCAATGGGGGAAAGAAGAAAAATTGAGTCTCTCTTGGCTTCCAATAGCTGTTGCTCAAGGCGCTGTGTGCTGCTGGAAATGAGCTGGGAGCTCCTGCAGCCTAAGCGCGTGCCCAGGCCTCCACCCGCCGTGGACTCCCTGTTGGTGGTCGCGTAGGTGTGGGCCTTATTTTTTCCTGTGGGCACCTGGGATTCGGGATTCACGCAGCCAGTGCAGGGGGCAAGATGCGCTGTGGAAATGTGGTGCGTGGTCCCGTTCCCAAAACCAAGTTCGAAGTGCGCGCCCCTGGCACAGCCACAGCTGCTGCTGATTCCCCGCCGAGATGGCTTAGGGCTGGAAGCTGTTCCTTCCCTTGCGCCACCCAGGTTCGGGATTCCGGCTACCCAGCAGTTATCTATGAAGTGGGTTTCTCTCTCCAAGCGTGGCCAAGCATTCTTTACCTCTTCCCCAGTGACAGTACTATGAACGTGTTCAGACTCTCTGTCTCTTCCCTTTGTCTCTCGGGCTCTGCGCACTTGCCCCACATTGGGCTGGGGCTCCTGCCTCCCCTGCCTGTCCCAGGCTGGCCCGTTTTCAGATTTCCCCAGTTCGCACTCACTCACTCAGGTATCCTTGAGGTTCTTTTCTTTCTGGAGTCTGTATTTTCTCCTTCCGCTCTTGCTGATGAGAGTAATGTCCTTCTCAGTTTGATAGATAGGGTGGATGGAATTTACAGAGCTCCCTTCCTCTCCGCCATCTTGGCTCCACCCCCCCAAACCTAGATCTTAATTTCAGTTTTTCCACTGAGGGGCTGTGTTTCTAGGAAAGCAACTACAATTCTTGGGATTCCTGTTCCATAATTGTAAAATGAAACAGAATTTATAATTTATTCACTTTTCTTCCTAATTCTTTTATAAGGTATTTACTGGGCATCCACTGGATGGTAGTCATACTGGGCATCCACTTGATGGTAGTCATGACCTGCATTTTTAGAGATATAAAGAGGGAATAAGACATGGTCTCTGTCCCCCACCCCCACCCAAGTCTGTATTCTAAAAGGGAAAAGGCAGACAAATGACCCAGCACTTCCTGAATAGCTGATAGCCTTCTCATAGTCAAACACAGAACATGCTAGGAAGCCACAGGAGAGGGGTCTTCCTTATATTTGGGATATTTGAATTCAGTAGAAACCTCGATTTTTCTAACCCTTTTGTTTTGTGATTCATATGTCTAAAAGGAAAATAACAATTCTCTGAAATTTTTAAAAGAACTGGTAGATTTAGATAATAGTTATTTTTCCTTCCCCTGACTTTCCTTTGTTATTCCACTTTGTTTTCCATGTTGGAAAGTCTGTTCCTTAATCAGCCCATTTCAGACCATTTACCCCATGTTCTGGATTTGCCAATTACTGCTTTGTAAATTACCCCCCCCCCCAGGTGTCTTGAGCAGGAAAATTGCATTCTCTGTTTCTTCCTGCAGCACAGTTCCTATGGCTGTTTCTATCAACTTAAACATCCATGACCCTCTGGCAAGCCGGTTCCACTGCAGATTCTTGGGATCCATCCCAGAGGTTTTGGTTTAGATTGTCTCCTGTAGGTCAGAGGAGTTGACATATTGATAAACACGCTCATGACATGATTCTGATTCAGATGGCCCCATCAGGAACACTGCTTTGAGGATCGCTAACCTCAGATGATGCCAGGATTACAGCAAGCAGTTATATCCTCATAGGCATGAAGAGAGAGCCTTGGTTTTGGAGTCTGGAATTACCCTGTTGTGAACAATACATGATGATCTCAGCAGCTGGGCTGTCATAGGGCTGGAAATGAGAACATACAAGTAGGGCAAACACTTCTTTCCCTTCTTTTTTCCCATTTTGTCTTTCAACACAAAATCACAATAAATCATAACTAATCAGAGGTACTTTCCAGTCAATATAATGTTCATCGTATTACTCATTGGTGTGAGAAGGAGAGATTCATAAGGAGTAATAGAAATGGTTTGAAACCTGTAACGTTATTCACAGAATAGAAACAAGATATGGCTATGAAACAACAATGAAATGTTCTATGTTGTTCCCAGAGCAAGACAGGGATATGTGGGCATTCATACTCATGTCGATGCAAGAATTTCCATTTCTTATTTATTTTCCCTCTCACATTCACTCCATGGAAATTGAACACTTTCCATGTATAGAAGATAGTGGTTCTCAAAACTTAGCATTAATCATAATCACCTGGAGAACTTACACACACACACACACACACACACACACACGCACGCACGCACGCACGCACAGGGAAGGCCCTGAGCATTGGCCCTTTACAAAATTGTCCTCAAGATTCTAACGTGCATGCAGAACTGAAAACCACTGCACTATATCTGAGCCTCCCCAAAAGGAACATGCACATGAACTATATGGAGAGCTTGTTAAAACGTACATTCCACATTTCTGACAAGCTCCCCGGTGATGCTGCTGGTTTATGGGCCCGAATCTGATCAGCACTCCACTGTGCTAAGCTGTGGGGGATTTACAGATAAACAGGACACAGCCAGCCCTGCCTGGCCCACAGGCTGAGGGGAGAGGCAGATGTAGACACAGATTGTTATTTTGATATAATGTGCTGAAAGCCATCGATTGTCTGATTTAAGTCTCCTGAAGAAAGTGCTATGGGAACCAAAAGGAAGGTGTGCTGAATAATAGTAATTCATAACAGCTGCACTTTCGGTTCCATAGAGGGAAACTTTAGAAAGTGCTATGGGAACCAAAAAGAAGGTGTTCTGAATAATAGTAATTCATGATAACTGCGCTTTTGGTTCCATTGAAGAAAACATTATTAATTATAAAGGAAAGGGAATATAAGGAATTAAGACGGTTTACTATGTCAAATCAGGTATACACAACAACCAACTTCCTGGCTGGGGAAGCCCTGTGGTGAACAGCCCAGTTGGATTCCCACTTGAGGGTCCTGGGCAGAGTATCCTCCCACCACTCAGGTGAGACTTCCAGCTAACTTCCCACCAGGGTGTTGCATATATGACTCAGGTGTGATTCAGGGCTAATCACTAAGTTTGCCTAAGTGCAGTTCTGAATGAGCTGGTTTTTTCTGAGTTTCTCTTCATGTATCTGACAATCTTAGGAGCCTGGGCACCTGTATCTATTCCAGGGGGCCAGCCTGGTCTCACTCAAGGAGGTGAGGCAAGTTAATCCCATCAGGAATAGAAGGGCCAGTCCTGATTCCAAGGCCAGATACAGAGCACAGGCCAACTAAGCCCTCCATGATTGGGTGTGTAAAGCTCTGGGCAGAAATGCATGACAAGTCACACAAACAACTTCTCTGCAGAACAGAAAGGTACCCCAAGTGCTGAGTAGTGATTGAGGGCTGCTCACAAGAGGCCATAGTTTTCATCTTGGGAGATGAGTTGGATTTTCCCAGGAGGATGGTAGAAGGGGGTCAGGAAAGTCACACTAGAGTGGTGCTGTCCAACGTGATAGCTGCATCATCACATGGAGTGCCTGAGCACTTGAAAAATGCTATCCAGATGGAGGGGTGCCATGTGTGCAAAACACACACCAAGTTTCAAAGATGTACTATGAATTAAACGATGGAAAATAGCTCATTAATAATTTTTATATTGACTACATGATGAAATCATAATATGTTGGATATTTGGGGTTAAATAGAAGGTTACAATCAGTTTCACTTTTCTGTTGACTTCTTGGTGTAGTTGCTGAAAAATTGTAAAGGTTATTTTTGGCTTACACTTCTTGTCTGTTAGATGGCCCGTCTCTAGACTACAGGGATAGCAGGTGCGGAGCACAGAGCGTGGCTTTTCAGTACTGTGTGTGACATTGACCATCTTCTTTCTCAAACTGGATCCCACACATGTGAGCAAACCCAACATAAACTGGTCCCTGGTCTTGTTCTGAGGTAGGAATATCCACTCAGGCCCCATCCTGGCCCTTTTTTGGGGGAGTCAGATTTCCAGATTAGGCTGAAGCCATTGAATTCTCTCTTGCCCTGGCAGGGTTTAAACAGGGCAAAGCCAGCCAGTTTGTTTAAAATCATTGTGAAACCTGTTTTTTCCATGCAATTCAGGATTCAAATGACTTTTTCTCCCACTGTCTTCTAGAAATAATTTTTCTTGGAACATCCCCTGTGAATCCTTCCTACCCCCCCCCTTACCCAGTACATACTCAGACACACACACACACACACACACATACACATACCCATATCTTTCATCCAATAGACATTTGGGTGTCAATAGAAAGTGCATCACCGTGATGCCATAAGAGTTGAATTGGAGAATTAATTCTGTCATTTAGAAGCTATTTGACCTTAGATCCCTTCTCTTCCAGTGCTTTATATATTTGAAAATATATGACTATAACATATATAGTTACTTAACTATATGTATTATGGTTATATAATATAAAACTGACAAATATAAGAAGTATTTTTATAACTTTTTTTTCATCAGTGGACTAACAAAGGTGTTATTATAGAGTGAAATTTATAGTGGGGAAGATTTCAGCTCAGTGAACAGAAGAGTAACCATTAAGGGTATCCCAAAACGGCTAAGGCTATTTTGTGAAGTACTGAGTTTCTCTTTAGAAATTATCAAGCATAAGCCATTGGAATGTGTCACAGGGATACCATAGTAAGTGAACCTGGATATAAGCAGAAGCTTCTTAGACCTCTAGACACATTTGAAATTTCTGGAATCAAAACCTGTAGCACATATGCCACCATTTCTTGTCCTGGTGCTGTCATCCCCTGCCATTAATCTATCACTGCACCTTCTCACTAAGCCATGATAAAGCCTAGTACTTCTTTTTAAAACTTTTTAAAGTTTATTTATTTTGAGAGAGAGAAAGAGAGAGAGAGAAAGTGCATATGCAACCATGAGCTGGAGGGGTAGGGGCAGAGAGAGAGAGGAGAGAATCCCAAACAGGTTCAGTACTGACAGTGCAGAGCCTGACATGGGGCTCAAACTCATGAACCATGAGATCATGACTTGAGCCAAAATCAAGAGTTAGATGCTTAACCAATTGAGCCACCCAGGCACTTTAAGCCTAGTACTTCTTAACAGACTCCAGAGAGTCCTAATTAATCAAATGTGTTTGGCACCCAAGGCAAAACTATTAACCCTAAAGCCTAAACTTTAGGTTTAAGGCTCTTAAAGAACCTTAGAGTATTGACTAGTTCAGTAATTTCACACTGTGTAACTCTGAGCTCTAGCAGTGTTCAGAGGGAAACATGGGGATAGGGTGTGGAGTTAAGCCAATGAGATTGCTGAGCTCTATATTCAACTAGAGAAGGTGCACTAAAATTCACTTTCTATATTGAGAAGATAGAATCTTCTTTGCTAAAAGTGTTCCAAGGTTTTTTCCCCCTTAAGTTGAAATAGAAAAGGTACTTTCAAATTGCATCACTTTCAAAAAAGCACAAAAATATGTAACAACTTTCCCAAGGCCACATAGAGAACCATGGATGAGGACTGAACCAGAACCTGGATTCTTGTCTAATTCTCATACTGATTTTCCTCCAAAGGTTAAAAAAATATAATGGTTAGGATCATTGGTCCTGCTGTTAATATGCCTGTGTTCCGGGCACCTGAGTGGCTATCGGTTAAGTGTCTGACTTTGGCTCAGGTCATGATCTCACAGTTCTTGACTTAAAGACCCAATGTCGGGCTCTGTGCTGACATCTCAGAGCCGGGAGCCTCCTTCGGATTCTGTGTCTCCCTCTCTCTCTGCCCCTCTCCTGCTTGTTCTCTGTCTCTCAGAAATAAATAAACATTAAAAAACTTTAAAAAATATGCCCATGTTCCATCCCAGCTCTGTCATTTCCCAGAAGCTGTGGAACAAAGGCAAATCACTTAATTGTTGTGCCTCCATTTCCTCATCTATGAAATGAGGATGATAATAATTGTAACTCCTTATTAGGTTGTTCCAGAATTCAATAAGCTAATACATGTAAGTTTTGCAACATCAGAAGACATAGAGTGAGCATTCAAAAATGTTACTTCTTGGGGCTCCAGGGTGGCTCAGTTGGTTAAGCCTCTGACTTCGACTCAGGTCATGATTTTGCAGTCTGTCAGTTCAAGCCCTGCATTGGGCTCTGTAACAGCCTGCTTTAGATTCTGTGTCTTCATCTCTCTCTGCCCCTCCCCTGCTCTCTCTCTCTCTCAAAAATAAATAAGTGTAAAAAATTGTTTTAAAAAGTTACTTCTTGTTATCATCATCATCTTTGTCATCAGGAAGATTATATCATCATTGTTATCATTGTCACCATCACTGTCATCATTATCATTATCATCATCATTATCGTCATCATTGTCATTATAATTATCATCATTGTCATCATCGTTGTCATCTTTATCCTCATCCCTTTACTGTCATCCCTGTCATCATCATTTTCATTATCACCATCATCATCATTATCATTATCATCATCATCACTGTCATTATCATCGTCATCATTATTATCATCATCATTGTTATCATCACTGTTATCATCATCTAATCATCATATTCAATCAGAGTCAGTTTATTTGGCAATTGGAGTGGAAAGAGCTCTGGATGCAGTATCAGGAGGACTAAGATACTCAAGGTCACTGTGATTTCTAAATCTCTGTAACTGCCAGATTCCCCCTGCATCATAAGAAAGCAGGAGACACTAGAATTCTCCTTTGGGTAATTAGAAGTTTCACAAAAACTCTAGATCTATAAGCACACTAGGCAGGAATGGAATAAGGTAGATAAGCTACCTTTTTCCATTCATTGATTTTGTTTTCTGTGCCTACCAAGTCTCAAGGGCTGTGTAGGCATTTCTAGAATGTGGATGGATGTCCTATATACAGGTTAGCCTGACTCCTCAATCAAGGAAAAGGAGGCTTATAGACTAACTTTTCAAAGTTTTCTGAATCTGCTGGTTTTTACTTATTTGCATCTGAGAGTTAATGCTATTATTCAAAATAAATAGCTCCTGGGTATTTCTCTAAGAGAGGACCTGAGGAACTGATTTGCTTTTTGTTCACAATTTAATTCACTATTTCAAATTTTGACAACATGTATTTTACCCAAAGGGATGGAAATTGAGTGAATCAAGGAAAGTTTCTTTCTCTGAGGTGGCAAGAGGCGTGATGGCTGGGATAGCTTGAATATTTAGTAATCTCAAAGGCAAACCATTGCCACAAGTCACAATATCACTCAACATGACAAAATGTTTGTATTTTTATTGACATTCAATTCGCTTTAACTAGGATTTACTGGGGCTTTAGCATAGGAGTTAGCATAGGAGACAAACAAAGATAACGAAGACTTCATTCCTACTTCTGAGGAGGTGACCCTTTAGGAAGGGTTTGACAGAGAGAGAAATGCTGGATGTAGATGGATGAAAAACTTGCCTTGCTGGATGGGGAAGTTAGAGACTGCCTCCTTAAGCCCTACAAAACACCTGGCAAAAATATAGCTCCTTAGGAAGAAAAGAATGCTAAGGATGTCAGATAATCTCCTTCATTCCCACTGTCCATATTCTCCAGTTCTAAGATCCTCCTCTGTTCAGCGCAGACCCCAGTGCATGTTCACTTATGAATATCCCATTTTCCTCACTGGAAAGTTCACAGAGTGCCTGACACCTGAAGCTTTACTATACTCCTTGACCCAATACAAAGAGGAATGAATCAGTCAGTCTGAAACTACCCCTTCTTGCTATCTGAGACCTTTAGCCCAACATCTGCTAGGTGAGAAGGCATGAAGGCTGGACTCACTAGGGAGATGTTCTTATTTTCCCTAAAGGGTCTCCTAGCAGTAGAACTAGTTAAATTGGGCCAGATATTTCTTTTTTATTTTAATGTTTTATTTATTTTTGAGACAGAGAGAGACAGAGCATGAGAGAGGGAGGGGCAGAGTGACAGAGAAACACAGAATCTGAAGCAGGCTCCAGGCTCTGAGCTGTCAGCAAAGAGCCCAACATGGGGCTTGAACCCACAAACACAAGATCATGTCCTGAGCCAAAGTTGGAGGTTCAACCAGCTGAGCCACCCAGGTGCCCCTGGGCCAGATATTTCTAAAGTTACTGAGTATATCTCTCTATTGACAGTACAGGGAACAAAGCCTTTGACTTTTAGCTTTTGTAAGTGGAACAGTGATAAACCAGCACTTGAAAATACATTAGGAAGACATTTGACATTTAGAAATACGTTAATCATCAGGATAATGATTGACTCTGAACCCCTAGGGAAATCACTCTCTAATTTTCTTACAGGGATATCCAAATGAGTTCTCATTCAATCTGGTCTTTCTAGTTCTTCATTTGAGAACATTTCAAAGGAAAGGATAGTAAATAAAAGATTAAGAATATGGATTAATCAAAGTTAATCCATTAGCATGGAATTACATAGTGCCTTCCATGAGCTTTGCCTACCTAAAAGGCCATGTTCAGCATTCACTCCCTGTTTTGGAATTCCTTCCTCACATGATATACTTTTCCATCTTGTCTAAATACAAAGACTGCCTCCTCCTTCAAGTCCTCCTTGGTTATTCCAGCTCAGATGTTTTTTTTTTTTTTTTCTTACCTGCACACCCAAGCACTTCAAGGAATTAAACAGGGATATGAATTTGGAATATGACTTTACTAGTAGGATCTGTGATATGGTATTTTGATTCTCTGCAGACAAGCAACATTACTTCTTGTTAATAGAAGGTATGAGAGATGCCAAGTGTTAAATTCCCTTCTTTCTCTTTACAAAATAAGAGAGAGGAACCATCTATTAATCTTTTAAAACATATCCAATAATGTGCTAAGAATTTTTCATACATAATCTTATTTAATTTTGATGACATTCCCTGGAAGCAGACACTAACTTACAAGTGTGTCACAGATGAAGAACCATGCTACTTAGTCAAGGGTGATCAACAAGTAGCAGGTCCAGAACTTGAACTCAGCCCATTCTAGCTTCAGAGGACTCCCTCTTAAATACCACACTATGCTCAAGAGATCTGGACCTCTGCCATTTTATCAGGTGTTTGGTGTTATTAAAAGCAAATAAAAAGGCCACAGATATTAGAAGCCTTGCTTGGGATTCAATTTATATAATGAATCTTTCAGTTTCATCTTTAAATCTTCATGACTGTATCCTGCCTCATTTTAGGATAATGTCCAAAGCCTGAATTTGAGAACTTTTGCAAATGTACGGCTCTTGGTGTCCCCTGCTCACTTTTGACACCCTGAGTCCCTTGTCACCCTCGGTCACTTCCATCTGGTAGCCAGGCCTGCCTGATAATTTGCTCTCCCCATTCTGGGTTTTTACCAGGCAGCAGGTAGCATAGCACTTACTATCATGTCTCTGGGTTTTTGAAAAATGAGAGCATTGAGACTTCCAATATATGAGTCCAGCTGAAGACTGCAAGGCCCCTGAATTTTAAGTGGATTTGAAAAACTCATTTTGGTGCTGCTTTCCTGTTAAATTGGACCTTTCGTTCCATGCTGGGCAGGAGCAAGCAGGGGGAGAGCCAAGAAGTAGGATGAGTTTGGCACAAGAGCTCACCTGCTGTGGGCCAAGGTTTAGGTAGGTTTTGATTTTGTTTGGGGCGGCCTTGAATACACTTGATTCTTTTTTTCTTTTCCAAAGTCTCCAAATGGGAGGGTGAATAGTAAATAGACAGGGGGGAAATGAGCCTGTGGGGGAGTGGGGGATAAGCAGATGTCCTCCCGTGCATACTTTGATTAGCAGCCTAAGGAGCTTTCTGAGATGCTGGCTGGCAAGAAGGAAGCAGGTTGTCATGTCAACACTTGTGGTTTCTTTATATGTATTTACTGTGGCTTTCCACTGGGTTTTAGTGCTTTATTCTAGGAGAAAATTGCTAAGGCTTTGTGGGTCCAAGAGTATTCCTGGTGGACAGGCCATGGGCTGCTCGGCACAGCCTGGGCTCCCAGCCTTCCCTCGGCCTCACCCCCAGAAGTGGAAAGCCAGGCCATTCTTGGCTTTCTCTGTGCACAGAGACAAAGAAGAAGGTACAGGCAGGCCATACGTACAGAACAGTGAACAAGCTGGGTTTGCTAACAGGGCAGGGAAGAGGGGGCTGGGGGGAAGGTCTGTCTCTCCTCCGGAGAGGAAGGTAGGGACCAAATTACAGAAGAGGTAGAATGTTTGGATTTAGGCTTGTTTTGTTTGGCTTTTTTATTTGGCTTGCATCCTGTTTTAAATTTAAAGTATCTGTCCATTTAAAAAAACTATCAGGCAATCCCACATTTAAAAGATAGAGGTAGTTAGATTTATTATAAGATACAGAATATCTTATTCCTGTGAGCCAATGATGAACAGACCGTGAAGAGCTGCTCCTCCAATGAAGAGTCAAGTGTTGGCCATTTTACTGCAGTCCCCACTGCTCCTGAGTGCTCCTGGCCGCGAGGCCATGTGCCAACTGCCATTTGTCATCTTCCCCTAGCTCATTGTACCCTTACACATTACTTGTCTGCCTCCTTAGGCATTTGATTTTATTAGGCTTCTTGTAAAAAGCCTTCTCTTCTACAGAACGATGTTTGGACTTTGTCCTAGGGCACTCAGAACTGTTTTGAAGCAGAGGAGATTAGGTCAGGTTTAGGTTTTAGAGAGGACTCTGGCTCCGTGCCTCGGGTCCATTCAGTTCCCAGTCTGTCATGCACATGCAGGCTAGTCATGAAGATGGATGCAGCAGGCCACACGGAGGAGAAGGGCTTGTCCCAGGCAAGTGGCAGGGCTTGTGGGGAGAAGACGAGAGGCTCTGGAGGCACATCAGAGGCAGATAGGTGGGGCTAGGAACCAACTGGATTACATGGCATGTGGAGGGAAGAAGAGTTAAGAGGCTTGTGCTCCTGGGCAGATGATGAGAGTGCTGACGGAAAGAATGAAATCGATGTTTGGCACGTTTGGATTAAGAAGACCAGCGCAAATAGACTTTGTTCAGCTATGGACATCCAGGAAGCAGGAACGTAGCACATAATGAACTCATTTCTTATCCGAATGTGTTGCTTTGTTAAATTAGCATCATATTTATAAGTAAATGTGTGGAACAGCTAGGTACAAATAATATGAGTAAGTCCATTCCTAGTCAGCAGGTCCTTTTGAATCGAAAACCTCTGTCCCATTCAGTGCTGTATTCCTAGTACCTAAGCAACACCCCGTACATTGTTTGTGCCCAAGAAAAACTTGTTGACACCATCAGTAAATTAATTAATTAACAGTAAACAAGGAGAGGCACCTGGGTGGCTCAATCTGTTAAGCGTCTGACTTTTGATCTCAGCTCAGATGATGATCTCACGCTTCGTGAGATCAAGTACCACATCAGGCTCTGTGCTGACAGTGCGGAGGCTGCTTGGGGTTCTCTGTCTTCCTCTCTCTCTCTGCCCCACCCCTGCTCATGCCCTCTCTCTCAAAATAAATAAGTAAACTTTAAAAAAAGATAGACAGGGATAATTAAAAGCATTCATGTTTTAAACTCAATTGTTGAAACTTCTTGCTTATTTAACCTTTTTTGCCTTTATCTCTGCTGCCTGTAAACTCCCCTTCACTGTCACCCATGACACCTGTGCACACATTCAAGGGGGTAATTGCATTAGATCCTTGTAGTGATGAACATGGTTTTAGGTGATAACAAAGACTTCTCTTCTCTACTTTTAATACTAAAATGATTCCTCCTTTTCATTTTGGCTACTTATTATTTTTAAGTACTATTCAGTTATAACCATTTTATTTATTATTTATTTAGGGTTTTTTTTAAATGTTTATTTCTTTTTGAGAGAGAGAGAGTAGGGAAGGGGCAGAGAGAGAGAGGAAGACACAGAATCCAAAGCAGGCTCCAGGCTCTCAGCTGTCAGCACAGAGCTTGATGCAGGGCTCAAACTCACAAATTACAAAATCATGACCTGAAGTGAAGTTGGACACTTATCCAACTGAGCCACCCAGGCACCCCAATTATAACCATCTTAAAAGCGAATGTACAAGGGTGCTTGGGTGGCTCAGTCAGGTAAGTGACTCTTGGTTTCAGATCAGGTTATGATCTCATTGTTTGTGGGTTTGGGCCCTGCCTTGGGCTCTGTGCTGCCAGCACAGAGCCTACTGAGGATTCTCTCTCTTTCCCTCTCTCTCTGCCCCTCCCCCAGTCCCTCTCAAAAATAAATAAACAAACATTAAAAAATAAAAGCAAATGTATACACAGGTTTCTTTGCAGAGATGTCGTTTTTCCTTACAAACAAATTACTGGATGGATTATCTTTCTTGGATGACCCTGTGGTTATAATTAGGATGCATTTTAGAGTCAAAGATTTTTGCATTCAGCAACAGCGTCTGCTCTCATGTTCCTGGTTTGCTTGAGGGGCACTTGACCTGCTGAGACCTTTAGAAGATTTTATAAGTAATTATATAAGAATTATAGATTTTATGTAAGTAATAGGTGAATACATTTTTATTGTAAAAATAATAAAAAATGTATATAACATGCAAAGGAAAGGTCTCACTTCAACATTATTTCTGTCCATTCTTTCCACCCAAAAGTAATCATAGCTAATTTTTATGGGTTCCTTTAAAACTTTTTCTATGCACTGTGGCACAAACCTATACGTTTAAAAAGGCAAGGTTTTCTGGGACATAAATTGTATCATACTACCATATTGCCAAAAAGTTTTTCAAAGGTTATTTGAAAAGGAACAGAGATTCAAGAGAAATCAGCATGTGGATGTGTCCATATCTACTTAATATTTTTTAATGTTTATTTTTGAGAAAGAGAGAGTGTGTGTGCATGTGTGTGCGTGCATGGGTGCACACGATTAGGGGAGGGTTAGAAAGAGCAGGGGACTAGATCTGAAGCAAGCGCTGCACTGCCAGCACAGAGCCCCATGTAGGGCTTGAACTTATGAACTACAAGATCATGACCTGAGCTGAAATCGAGAATTGGTTGCTTAAGTGACTGAGCCACCCAGGTGGTGCCTCTCTACTTAATACTTCTAATTATAGCCTAGCATTCTATAATTTGTGTATCTTAGTTTATTGACATGTTCAGGGACATTTAGCCTGTTTCTGATTTTTCACTGCTATGAACAATGCCCCACTGAGCATCTTTGCCCCTGACTCTTTGGGAAAATATGAGTATTTCTCCAGACGACATCCCTTGCATTAGAATTGCTGGTAAAATATACCCACATTTAAAATTCTGACAGATATTTCAAATGTGTTCTTCCAAAAAGCTATAGCAGTTTACCCTTTTGCCAGTAGGATGTAAAATTGACTCTTTCTCCCACTCCTTTGCCTCATCTAGATATTGCCATTTAAAAACATTATTACAAATTTTGTGAAGAAGAATGAAATCTCATTGTTTTGAACTGCATCAATTTCCCATGAGGGAGAGCCTTGGGTACTGATTAGAGCTTTGTCACCATTTCCCTTTGTGTCTAAGTGTCGCTCTCCCATTTCAGATGCTCACTACCTCACCTGCAGGATCCAGGAATGTGCTGAGACCACTCGGAGTGGGCCTTTTGTCCGCTCCATTGACATCAGTTCCCTGGTTGTTCAGGATGAATATATCTTCATTCAGGTGAGTCCAGAAAATGCATTCAGTGGTAGAAGTGGGGGTGCTTAGGTGAAGTCAGGAAAATGAGGGCAGCGTATCTGAGGTTGTGAAGATGTGGACCTGGGGCCCAGTCTCTCCTTTGCTTTGGCGACCCAACTCTGGGGAGGATCCAGGACTTGTGGTGAATGGGTCAGCATCACATATATGGGTCTTTAGTGGCCCACTGACTCTTCAGTTGGGTTGCTGTTTTATTATACCAAGGAATCTTAAAATGACCAGGACTTGGGCTAGGGTTTGGAAGTTTCTTAGGGCCACATCTCCAAAGGGATCTGACTTTAAGTTGTTTATTAAAGGCATGTTCCATTTCTGTCCAAAGTGATCTGTCTTATCTGGGAGTGAGAATACCAAGAAATGAAGCATCTCTAGGATTTTTTTTTTCTAGAAAAATGTAGAACTCCCTGAATCTTGCCCTCCCTTTGCAGTACTGACTGCTCCCTGACATGTCCCAAGTCCAAAAACCCTTCACTTCCCAAGAACTCTGACTCATGGAGAAAACTAGATGTGATTCACAGTTTTAGGCATGAAAGGGAAGCCTTATTTTAGGTGTTGAGTTTCGGTGGAAGGAGATGCAAAGAAGAGCAAAAATGAGGAAAAACAAAAGGTGATGCTCCTGCTCTAGAGTGACTTACTCTGTGTGTGTGTGTGTGTGTGTGTGTGTGTGTGTGTGTGTAATTGAACTTGACCTTTGAGAGCAGCCTTGATTTCTCCCACTCTGCCTTCCCACCCTGCTGCTGCCAGTTGCTTTTGCAGGTTGTTTCCTATAAGAACCTTGATCTTTAGACTCTCCTGAGTTTGCTCAGAACTAAGCACCTGAATGACATTCTCTGCCCCATTCCTGCTTTTTTAGTCCAGATTAGTCCCATTTCCCTTGAGCTGAGCTTCTTTCTCTGAACCATTGCAGCTGTTCCTGTTATTCTCTTAGCACATGGGCTATTAAAATTGTTACAAATCTTAGTGGATGTATCTTCATCTTTCCAAATTGCGTTTTATACTCTCTGAAGATAGGGATGATATTTTATATACACATTTTTCTCCTCATCCTTGGCCCTAACAAGAAGACTATGTAAATCTGGGGTGTTCAGTGACTACTTGTCACACTTATGGATTGTAAATGTAGGAGTCTCTTCTTTTTAAAAATCAGTTGTGTAGACTTTTGAGATCTAAAACACATGACATGTTGCCAGCCACTCAAAAACCATCTTGAAAAGAGGAGGGGAAGAGAGGTTTGTGTGGTTCAAGAAAATCCCGGTTTCTAAGTTTGAGTAAAAGCCAGAATCTCAGAATTTTTTTTGTCCGAAATCTTGGAAGTTCCTTGGCACTATTATTTCCTTATTCATTAATATTCATTGAACACATACAGTGCAAAATAAACAGTATTGGGCATGACTCTTGGGTTTAGGGAAACCCTAACTCTTGCCCTTGGATGTTCAACAACTAAAATAAAATCAGCATGTCCCCCTTGACCCTGACAGATTAGTGGCATCACACTCTGCCTGGTCACTCAAGGTAGAAAACTGGAAATCTGTCGATGGCATCAAATGCAGTGAATGCAGGTCCCATGGTTCCAGTTTAACGCTTTATTATTTCTTTATCTCTGTTTAATTTTTTCAAGGTAGAAGCACAGAGATGATTTATGAATTTACCAATCTTATTGCCCTTTTCTTAATGCTAATACTGCATATAATGATGAACATGACAGGATCATTTCTGGGAAACATGACTTATAATTTTAAATGTTCAGATTTTTTTTGAAATTCATTTTTCCTTCTATTGCATGAAGTTTTCTGTAACTCTGCTGGCAGACATCCAGATTTTTTCCCTAACTATTCTGTATCTTGTATTATTATTATACTGCAAGTCAGCAAAAGTTTTTTCTTTGATAAGCATCAATTTTTATTTTGTTTGAAAGAGATACAAGTTCCCGTTAGTCAATAAAGTTTTATTGATAGCCTGCTACGTTTCAGGTGCCTGTTCTAGGAGCTGGGGTTAAGACAGTGAACATAATAAAGTTCCTGCCCAAGTGGTGTTTACATTCCAGTGGAAGACAGAGAAAAAATATGTACATAATATATACGTCCATATATACATAGATATGAAAACCCTGTGAAACATAGCGGTTGAGATGCTGTAATTTGGAGTCCAGTGGCCAGCATTTATCCCAACACTTTAACACCCACACTTCAGCTGGGTGGCCTCGAGCTGTGCTTCATTTGACTTATCTATATAATGAGGATAAGTGAGTAGTCAGTGCACTGGTCGCTGGGCAGATTCTTTTGTTAATTAGATCTGTAAAGCACCAAAACAATGCTATGTAAATGTTTCTCTTTATCTTTCTATCTTGTGCTATCATGTCTTCATCCATCTACAAATATATTAGATGATGATAATGTTCTAAATGAAAATTAATGAGGAATGTGTATGTTAGGTGTCTGTAGCTACTCCTTTTTTTTGTTTTAAGATGACCTGAAAAGGTCTCATCTGGTGAGTGGTGAAGCAGAAGAGGGTGGTAGAAGTCAGCAGTCAGGTGGGGACATGGAGCCACGGGTTAGGCCCTGTATTTTCTTGAGCCCCACATGGGGATGTGTGGGGAACAGGCAGAGATTTGTGGCTGTCTTTAGGAGCAGAGGCAGGCCTAGGCTATAAGTTGGAAGGGTGTCAGCATATTGATGTTATTTTCGAATTGCGAAATTGAAGTCATCAAGGGAATAAATATAGACAGAAAAGAGAAACAATTCAATGACTAGGGCAGAGGGCACTCTAATATTAGGGAGATGAGAAGGAGGGAGTAAATGAGACCTAGAAACAGAGGTTAGGTTAGGGATAGCCACAGAAAGATCCAAGGTATTAGATTATAGGACCTTGAAGGTTGTTTAAGACTTAAAAAAATACACACACACAAAACAAAACAAAATAAAACAAGAGAAACTATTCAAGAGTTGGGAAGCAATTATTTTTAATAGCAGTGCCCCAAATAATGCAAAAGGCCAATACTCTTGAGCAAAGCATGGAATTTCATCAACCACCAAACAGATTAAATGCTATTATTTGCAACTATCAATTGGCTAAGTTTAAAATAAGCTAAGGGAATGTGAGTGGGTTACATATGAACCTCTACTTATACTGCATGTACAGATGTGGATTGTTTGGCCATCAGTGTTTAATGAGTCCTTTCCTTCTCATAGGTGAGCTTAGCCTTATGCATTGATCAGTATGATAGATGTGTCTGATTTTTGACAATGTATGCTTAGTTTTTAGTTTAAATTGCTTCTTTAAAAAAAATCTCATTAGATGATCTGTTTTCCTGCTTTCCTGCCTCTGGGTTTCTTTGATAATTTTGAATATTTGTTCTAGCTACTTAGCTTTATGAATATAACAACAGATCTTCTATTTCTGGAAAATATCTATTGATTTCCTTTTGTGAGCCATGATACAATTTCCATACATTTCTCCTTCTTCCCTTCTCTCTTAGATTCCTTCACCACCTGTTTTTGGTTGGTTGTATTATCTCTTTGTTTCCTTTTCTATCTTAAAATAGAATTCTCTTAGACTTAAATATTTTATGAAACACTCCTGAACAAAGGTGAAAAAAATAGTATTTATGACCTGTATCCAATTCTAGTTTTGTTAATTAAATCATTCAGGGCATTTATATTCTGCTGTGAGCCATCATTCCTGCATTTATTTTTATTTTAATTATATGGGTAAATGTAGTTCCTTTCTATAGTTTTGCCATTTGTTTCCTGGTTGTCTGAAGTTTGTCATTTATTATTTATTTATTTATTTATTTGATTTTTTTATTTTTGAGAGAAAGAGGGACAGAGCACGAGCAGCTGAGTTGCAGAGAGGGAGACACAGAATTCGAAGCAGGCTCCAGGTTCTGAGCTGTCAGCACAGAGCTCAATATGGGGCCCGAACTCACAAACCGCGAGATCATGACCTGAGTCAAAGCTGGACTCTTAACTGACTGAGCCACCCAGGTGTCCCTGAAGTTTGTCCTTTAGTAATATTTTCAAGAAAGGTGAATTGTTGAAAAAATGTTCATTTATTTTGAGAGACAGAGAGAGAGATGGAGAGAGAGGGAGGGAGGGAGAAAGTGTGAGCAGGAGAGGGGCAGAGAGAGAGAGAGAGAGAGAGAGAGAGAGGGAAAGAGAGAATCCCAAGCTGCTGACAGCGCAGAGCCCAATGTGGGGCTCCATTTCCTGAACAGTAAGGTTATGACCTGAGCTAAATCAGGAGTCAGATGCTTAACTGACTGAGCCACCCAGGCATCCCACAAGAAAGTTGAATTCTTAAATGTTGAAAAAAGTTTTCCTCTTTAGATTTAATTTCATTTTTTAAACTATAAAATGCATGTGTCATTTGCTTTCCATAAAAAACTTTGCTCCATTAACTTAGTAAATGTTACTGTGTCAGGCCAGTCTGATATTTTCCCTTTTAAGTGTCTTAATTGTTTCCCCATTGATACCTAAAAGTCCTTCTTTAAAATATGTATTTGAATACTATTTGCTTTGTTAATGTATGTTTTGTGGTTGATCATACTGTGTTAAGTTCCTTTTCCTGGAATGTAAGCCTCATTCAATTGGTTCAATTTCTCCTTTCTTTTTAATTGCTCAGAAGTTTCTGTTGTTTATATTTTGAAATATATATTTTATCTGTTTCATTATTTTGGCTCTCTTTCTCCAAGACATTTAGGATGTGTGCAGTAGACAGGAAAATCAAAGGAAAGTCATTATTTTTTTTTCTTCTAATCAGTTTTAACTCACTGAGCAAAATGATATTAAAAACAAAAACAAAAACAAAAAAGCCAAAAAGTCTTACCACATTATCCCTGAACAAGTATTTGGCAGTGTCCAGCCTCTTTTGTATATTTTTTGCTATTATTATTAAACTTCTCTCCTGAACTTTGCCAGATTATATTTTTTCACTTTTATTGTCCCAGCATATCTATTCTTAGCTCTTGTATTTTTGGTTTGAATTCTTCTCTTACAGAGGTGATCTCCTCATCATACAGGCTTTTTT
Source organism: Suricata suricatta (assembly GCF_006229205.1). NCBI lineage: Eukaryota > Metazoa > Chordata > Mammalia > Carnivora > Herpestidae > Suricata > Suricata suricatta. The sequence goes on from NC_043701.1 coordinate 163,013,636, forward strand.
AAATCATAGTGGTATGGGCACAATTTTCATTTGCTTCATGGAAGAAGATTTTTTTTCTGTGTCTGATATTTGTTTTTTCTGTCCCTTTCTCTCTCATTTTGCTATAGTATTTTATAATTCCTGCACTATTTTTTTTCTCTTTATGTTTTAACCATTACTTATATTTTTAATGACATGAGCTCTTCTGGACTATTTGAGGAGATTCCTCTTGGTGACAGACCAGTACTCTGTTTCAGATTAGCAAGAATCTTCCTCGTTTCTCAGTGAGGTTCCATGTAACTAAAGATTGTTTGTCTGTGAATGAGTTCTTCATATAAGGTGAAACCGCCTGGCAGCTTCTTTATCCAGCCACACCTCTCTAGCTACTTGTCATTAGTCAGTTCTAAGAATAAATAAACTGCCAATTCCTGGGCCACAGTCCCTAGGTTCCAAATAATTGATTGTTAGTTTTGCTCCTTGGGAAATGTCATCTTTGGAGAATGCTATTTCTCTAGCTTGATCTAAGATTTGTAGCCATAGGCAGTTTTTCCCCTGATGCCTGTTGGTACTCTGTTCTTCACTGAATCTGGCTTATATTTTCATTGAGTATTGAGTTTGTATTTTTATTTCTTGTTTTCCTTTTTGCTCCAGGGTGATTTATGAGAGGAAAAAGGAAGCACCATTATTACTTGGCTGTTTAAAGCCATTTATAAACCTTAATCATATATTTTCTGAAACATCGCAAAAGCTTGCAAACTGATTTTCTTATTCTGAGACCAGCAACCCCCACCCCTAATCCATTCACATCACTACTTTCAAAGTAATGTATTTACAACAAAAAAATCAATGTTCCTGCCTTCACTGGCATCAACTATAGGTTGCTATAGTGCTCATCAATTATAGGTTAAAATCCAATTTTCTTGACATTGCCTGCAAAGTCACCTACTATCCTGATCCTGCATGCTCCATTAGCTTCATGGGAATCCCCGTATATCTTCCTGGTTATATCTTACCCTTCCATAAACAATAAACCTGTTTGGTCTCCATATACGCATCATGTTGTTTGTGGCCTAACATGCCTTTCTTGCGTTTTTCCACCTGCTTGGAATGTACCCTTACTAGACAAACTTATCCTTAGGTTCGTCTTAGACATTGCTGCCTGTAGAAAGTCTTCCCTGAAATCCTCAATCAGGACTGGACCAAGCTCCTTTGCTGACTACTTTCCACATGTATTATGTCTTCCCAGCTAGGTCTGTAAACTTTAAGAGGAACAAGACCATATCTTATTCATCATTGTTTCTCCTGCACTAGGATAATGACTGGTACTCAATAAATGTTTATTGAACTGAACTGAAATGAGAAGATAAGACACCGTCCTTATTCTCAGGGAATGCAGTTAGTTATCTTTTTAAAGCAATGGAATCTTGTTTCCCCAACTAACAATGAGACAACTTCGGGTAATTGCCAATTGTTCACTGCACAAGAAATGACCATATGTAGGATATCTCTGCATTTTTATAAAACTACTGTCCAACAATTATCCATTACATTATTCAGTACCCTTTTTATATTCATTTATTTAAATATATTAAAATACAGTCAGCCCAGTGGAAAACACAGACAGCTAAACAATTATTATGTAGCATGATGAGAGCTGTGTTAGTGCAAAGCACATGTTGCCCTTAAAGCAAGCGGGGAGAGCTTCAGGAGGAGGGCCTGTCCCGGCTTTCCAGAAAGACCAACGAGGAGTGCCATTTGGGTAAGTGAAGGCCAAAGAGCATTGCAGGCAGAAAGGAGGCAGGGATGAAGTTAAGAAAGTGAGAGAAAATAATTCCCTGGGAATCTCTTTGTCAAGGACAGGTGTAGTTGTGGGTGGGAGTGAAGTGGCAGGACAATTAGGTAGGAAATTGTCGTGGGGAGGTGAACTTTTTCTATTTCCTTTTATTAAATCTAGGTAATTTGCTGTTTCTCTCTTTACAGTGGTAAAAAGCTCAGAACTCACTTTTGTGTCAATTGTAGCCGCTTCCCTACATCAAGCTGTGTGTTATTATTCTTTCTGTTCTCCTCTACTGCCGGCCATTTCTGATTATTCAGGTGCTTTCTTTTATCTACTTATTTGTTGCTGTTGCTTATTGCTTTTGTTTTAATTATTGGAAGCCATCTCAGAGAAATCTCTGATATCAGTGTGAGTTTTGAATCTTCCTTGGAGGGGATGAGTTTTAAAAATTGAAATGGGGATCAGGAAAGGCTTTATGGGGACTATAAGATTCGCACTGCAGTGATTAATGTCTATTTCAGAAGGGAAGAAAAGACAAGGAGTCCTCCTTCTGTTCATGGAAGTAAAGCTGCTTCAGAAGGCTTTTGTGAGGGCAGAAACTCTTCAGACCAACAGTAGCTTCTCACTCCAGAGTGCAAACCCACTGCTTTATATCTGAGCAAGGTATCAGGGCATCTGGGTATCAGCGCATCTGCCTCCCCTGCCACCAGCCTGCTAAAGAATGATCTTAAGGGGCGCCAGGGTGGTTCAGTCGGTTAAGTGGCTGACTTCGACTCAGGTCATGATCTCATTGTGAGTTGGAGCCCTGTGTTGGGATCTTTGCTGACAGCTGGAAGTCTGAAGCCTGCTTCCGATTCTGTGTCTCCCTCTCTCTCTGCCCCTCCCCAACTCACACTCTGTTTTTCTCTGTCTCAATAATAAATAAAAACATTAAAAATTTTTTTTTAAAAAAGAATGATGTTAAGAGAAGAAGTTGTAGTGCCGGGAGGCTTGCGTCTAGCACTGTCCCCTCATGGGTGACACCTCTGGGGAGTACCGCTAAGTAGAGCTGGACACTGAGAACTATGTCTTTTCTGAAAGATGCTTGCTGTCACTCCATTGTTTGAGTATTAAAGGGGAGCCTTGTAGAGCCACATTATTTTCTTCTTTGCCTCCAATTGGAATAGCTAGATAAAAACACGATTAGCATAAAGGACTTTGGTGGGTTTGGTTTTTCATAATTTGGGGGATTTACCAACTTGAATTTTCTAGTTTTGTAGAGTATTGGTATCTTTCAGTTTGTTTTAGTGCCACCAGAGACCTACACCTGAAGAAAAATCTTACAGGAAAGGACACTAGTCTATCCCTTCACTCTGTCTGCACCTCCGCCCCCACACACCGCCCTGCCAAATATGGTTCTTGGCAGTTTTTACATGGAGTCTTAGAGAACTTGTCTCAGGAGCTACTGAAAAACGGAAGAGGTTATCTGGCCCCCTTAACCCCTCCTTAAATAGCGTACCTCAACTTTTATTTGTTCTGTATGTCAGGGTTCCTGTTACTTTTTTTCACCTGACAAAAGCAATTTGGTGCTAAGAAATGTTTGAAAACCACTGACTTTTTGTAGCACTATTGTTCCCATGGGTCAAAGATCAGGCTTTTAGTGTGTGGACAACTGAACCTTTAGGGATTCATGTGACATGGGATCCCATTTCCTTTCTCTGCAGATTAATAACTGTTCGGTGTATGTTTAAGGCATAATTGTTTACTCATTAGTGAGTCATATACAGATGTATATGTGTGCATTTGAGAGTAAAATTAATAACCAAAAACCCAGGTAACTACTTCATAATAAACTTCCCATGACATTAAGTTTGCATTAAAAAATTCACCCTTAAGAAACTTTGCCCTCCTAAAGGAAAGCTTCTGATGCCCAGTCATTTCTTTTTTCTTGACATGATTCTTTTTGATCTATATCTTGTGTGTCATTGAAGGGTCCATATACTACTCATGTGGCTCCTACAATTCAGAAGAGGCCCCGAAGGTTCTGTCTCACCTTTTATTTTTCTATTGACAAAGAGGTAAAGATAGTCATCTTGATGGTTTTGCTTGAGGGGACCTAGTGTTTGATCTCCAGCTCTCAGCGAGCTGAAGATGTACAGAACACTGTGAAATTTGTTAATCTGTCAATGCCTTTTCTGAGCAGGGGGCCCAGGGCCTGGGGTTTCATAGTGAAATCAAAAGGAGCTAATCCTTCCCAGAAGAGCCCTTGTTTTAATGGGAAACTGTCTGCCTGAAATGCCTCCGTTCCACATGGATAAAAGAGAAATCAGCTTTCCTCCGTAGGGGCAGGGGGAGAGAGATAAGTTGGTTTCTGTGTTCTGAGCCAAGAAGGTTGGAAATCCTGTCTTTTCTCCTTATGGAGTAGCTTTTCTAATGATTATCCTGGAAAATAGGTAGTTTAGCAGTAGTAGCAGTAAAATCCCTTCAGTGATAGGATTCATACCCTGGCTATTAGGAGGTGTGATGAAGAAACAGGAACAGAACCCTAATAAGTCATCAGAAGAGATTTGAGTGTCTTTACTGAACTATGCAAAGCCTTGCCTCATCCTCTCTTTGTGGCATGGGAGGTGGCCTTCAATGTAATAAGGATTTATTCACTCATTGAATACAGTTTTATTGTGAGTGTAATTGTGGTAGGAAAAAAAGTTCTAATATAGATATCTAAAACACAAGAGAAAACACTGATCCATAATTAAGATACACATACAGTACTCTAGACGTGTGGATAATGCAGAAAATTCAGAGAAGGGAAGGCCATCCCAACTCTGCTGAAGCCTTCTCAACATCTACAACTAGACCAGTATCAGTGTAGAGATCCACACTTTTAAATCCTGGTAACGTGAAGGTGTAGTCAGGAGAGAAGGCCCCTCTAATAGCAAAGAATTTGGTGTGCAGACCAATGGCATGCAGAAGAGAAGTCCTAGGATAACTCCAGTGCTACAGTGAAACCAGTCAGTAATTTGGACCCAAGTTTCTATTGTGAAGAGTTGAAAAGATGTTCTAGAAGTATTAGCAATTAACAAGTCCTAGTAGCTAGGTAATAGATACTTCTTGAGGTCCTTAAAGTATGCCAGGTGCCCTGGAGCATGGCAGAGGAAGAAGGCATTGGCCCTGCTTTCAGACAGTTTATGATTCAAGCAGCTAATGGTCTGCTGTGGGGCAGAGGACCCTGAACTTGAGCACCTGAGTTGTAGTCAGGGCTCCGCCACCTTACCAGCCAGGGAACACTGGGCAACTCACTGGGACTTTCAGAACACGCATCTCCTCATCTCTGAGAATAGAATGATATCCCTTGCCCTTCCTGAATTGGAAGATTTTTGTGAGGATCAAGTGAGATAATAATGGCTTTGAAATGCTTTTAAAACTACAGAGCCCCATGAAAGGCAAGGATCAAGAGATTAATCCGCGTGCCAAAATCGGACTCGCTATGTTTGTGTATGCACATTCTCATTTAAGAGTTTTTATGAGCCTGTCATATAAAAGATTTCTAAATCTTTCCCCCAAATTCATTTTGTAATTATTCATGGATTCAACTCATGTGTCGACATACGTGCATGATCAAGTGTTCCCACATACCTTCCATAGGGCTGGTTATCAAACCAACTTCTAATGATAGCTATGTAACTAGATATTCTGGGGTTTAATTATCTTGCTAGACTCTTGAGTACCTTCTTGTAGCTTGTTGGTTCCCAGCTCTCCTGGATTTTGATAGTTTGTGTAAGAACCTGATTCAGGCACCACTGTGGGAGGTAAAAAAGCCTCTCTGGCATGGCCACTCTGGAGTTATCTTTCTGAAAGAGAAAAAAAAGCCCTGAGGCAGAAATTAATAGAGTGTAATTATTCAAAGAAAAACTATTTGGCAATATTTTAAATGATGTTAATTTGGCCTTAATGGGAGAGATTTGAATGTTAAATAAATAGCAATCTCATCATTAGGGACACATTTACAACACAGGGGTTTAAAGGAAAATGAAAGAGTTGCAGACACAGTCTTCAAAAGAAATTCAATAAAGACATCTTCAGGTGAATATTCTTGAAGCACTTTCAGAATCTTAAGTGAGTTGTTTTCAACAGCCAGCGCTAATGGAAACTCCTGAAATAGCATGTTGCTGGAATGTCTCCTGTACAGGCAGTGATTTTAGTGGCTTGATGTAAAAGTTGCTGTTAGTATTTGAAAAACTTCCATGTATAAACACAAATGAGCAACCTGATTGTGAAGGTCATGATGTTTAGTTGATCTTTCTGCTGAACATCTCGTAGGTCCTATCTCACGTCCTTCTGGCTCCCGTTTGCTCTCAGCAGCTGGCTGTGGACCCAGCTCACCTGATGTCACCTTGCCTCAGCTGTACTGTGAACCTCTTGCTTTATGTCCTGGGCCGATTTCTCCCCAAATGGGATACTTACGAGAGACCCCTTAGCCGTTCTGGTGCAGATACAAACCTTGAGGTGCAAAGGTGTCAAGACCCTCTGGGACAATTAGACTGATAGGAGTTAGAGCCAGTGGGTAGTACTCCTCTCTTCCTGTGTCAAGAGGGCTATACTGAGCCTTGTTCTCTGGGTCTTTAAAGGGTCCCCAGTGTGGTTGGGCCCCAGTTACTCATGGTAATAACCAGTTCAGTGACACTCCCTGGGACAGCTTTCCCCCCCTCCTTGTTTCCTACTTCCTAAGTCCGCCACTTCTGTTCTGTAGGATCATTTCTCAAACACAAGCAAACAAACAAATGAGATCCCCCCCAGAAAACAACTACCCACATAAAAGCCTTTGTCTCAGGCTCTACATTTCAAGGCAGATGGAAGGACACTAAAAAACTCTCAAATTTATGGAGTCCCTACTATGTATCCACTATGCTAGATTGAACTATCCAAGAAAAGTAAAAAGAATCATATTCGTGCCCACATAAGATTTCTCAATCCAAACACCCAATCCCATTCCTTCTGACTTCTCAGAGACCTGCTTTACCCACTATCCTTCTTCCCCTGTCTCTTCAATTATTCCTTCTTGTTTCAGACTTCCCATCGGTATTTAAATATTTTAAAATATCTACTACCCTCAAATTATAAAAGAAAACAAGAAAACTTTCCTTGAATCCCATGTTCTTGTCTCTGTGTGCCCCATCTTTCATTTGCAAGCAGCTTTCTTAAGAGCCATCTATATTCATTATTGTGTTTTCTCATTTCCTTCTCTTTAACCCACTTGAGACTGCCTTGCCCCTTGTCCACTCCATTGAAATTACTTTTGCCAAGTTCATCAAAGATGTCTCTGAATTATATCTATACAACACCTCTTGATAATTAACTTAGTTGACCTGTCTGCAGACTGGGGATCTCTTGGCTGCTGCTTCTTTCTTGAAGCACATTCACCCTTGCTCCTTTCGTAATGTGTGGTTCAGCGACTCCTCCTACTTCTCCAGCATTGAGCATCTTCTTCCTCTCCTACACAGGTGCCTCTTCCTCATCCCACCCTTTGAATATGGGGTGTTCTTAGAGTTTTTCGTAGGTTCCTCTTCTCTGTTCGCTTCCTATACTCTCTGAGCAATCCTGTCTCATTGATTCTTACAGTATGGCATCAATTACCATCCAGATGCTGATGATTCCCCAGTGTCTCCTGCTGAGACAGAGAGGCTCCAGGAGGGGCTCTTTATTTACAGAATGCCCATCAATCCTTTAGGCTTGGTGTCTCTTTGCTCCATTCAGTGCTTTGCTGTGCATGTCCCTAATAAATGGTGAAGACTTGTTTATTTCCCAGGAGATCTGCTGAGGCTCCGTGAAAGTTACAATACTTGTTATTTACTAGGCCAGCATAGCAAGGAATGTTTTCCCTTAATCTCAGAGAATTGTTCTATAATTTGCCCCATATTATAACAAAAGTATTTGCTTTTCTAGTAGTTCATGGATGGGATATGTCTGGCCCCAGGGTGTCGAATTGTTTTCATTTTGTGTATCACCTTTGAGTAATTACAAATAGCTGCATAGAAGGCTGTGTTGTTGTGCTTCAGTAGGAAAGATTGTTGCTGTTAATTAGTAGTGTCTCCATAGGTATGGGAAGGAAGAGGCGTGGTGTGTGTGCTGTGCAGTATATTTTACAGGAAGGGTGGTACTCGTGGTGTTTAATTATCTGGGAGCCTCATAGGATTAGGTGCAGTGTGTGAATTCTGGTCTGGAAAGTGGATATGCTGTCCACAAGTGTTTCTGTAATTCAGCCCAGAAGAATGAGGTCGGCCACACATCTCTCAGTCTCTTCCACTATTGGAAAATCTATAATTTCCTGTTTCCAAAGCAGCGATGCTTTAGAATGCTGTTTCCACCTAGCTGTCCCACTGGTTACTACCCACCGGTCAGCAAACTGAAGTTGTTGTCACTGTTTATTTGTTGTGTCTCATGTTTATTTCATGCCAAATGTATGTGTGCTGTGTGTGCATTTTCTTTTCTTTAATTTCACTTTAATCTTCACAGGATCTTCGTGTGATGAATATTATTCTCTTTAGTTTTTAAGGGAGAAAACTGAAATTCAGACAGATTTATAGCTCAGTAGATGGCAGGGTCAGGATATGGCATCAGAGCTGCCTGAGGATAACAAAAGAGGAGAATGATCTGTTTCTCATTTTATTTTCCCCAGTCGGAAGATCTTTACATTAACAACGAAGAGCTGGTGTTCCCAGCAACTTTTCCAGATGACTGTAAAGATGAAAAAGAGGCAGCTGTTGTCCTGTTTTTGGTGGACACTAGGGGCAGGGGAGCCTTCCTCCCTCCTTGTTCAGTGGACTGTTTGTTGGGATCTGTTTCAATTTTGTTTCAGATCAGAAACTTTCTGCACCATTAACCAAAGAAGGGCTTAATGGGATTCAGTACAATAATCATGCCTGCACCTCTGAGAGTCATCCCTCACATGCACTTAGAGGATTATTCACTCATCACTAGGGGGTGGGGCCGTGGGGAGGGGGAGCGACTGGCAGCATGGTTAATCATAGTTACCTTCCCCAGATGCACTTTCTCCAGCCTTCCCCACTTACCATGCACCTCTTGCCATGAATTATCCAGCCTCCATTGTGTGTTTCTGGGCACAGCTTCTCCTAAGTTCCATTCTGGGATACAGAGGAACTACTGAGTCATGACCCAGCTGGGTCTCCCCATTGTCCTTCCCTTTCTAAGTCCCAGCAAGTTCCCAATACCCCCTCTTCTAAAGCACAGCGCCCAGAAGGATCTCTTTTCTAGGGCCTTCTCCTATTAAAGATAATTGTATTGTAAAAACAACAGCGCCGATAATGAAGACAGTTGGGCTGTGGACTGAGAAGCAGACTATTAAACTCGGTCCTCTCCCCATTACCATTCTAACGAGGACACATATCTATTTATTTCAGAGTTTCGGCTTTTACAATTTTTAATAGCTCTTCCTTTAACTCCATAGCTGGCTAATGGGGTAAACAAATACTTTGGATTTCTGCAAGCAACTTTTAAGGATCTGAAAGCCCTCATGGTCAGTCAGAACAAGGTCTTTCTGGAGTTCCATAGTGGCAGAGCAGTGGCTGATCATAGCTTAATTTGATTGAGCACCTACTATATACCCAGGACTGGCATAGGTTTTGTCTGAGACAGAAGTATTAAACATTCATTCATTCATTCTGCAATGATTTGTTGAGCACTTAATATGTTTCTATTATTATCAATGAAGGGAATATAATGGATAACAAGCCTGACAATGTTGTTGTCCTCATTCTGTTTTAGACGAGGTGAGGAGGTCGGACTATGTGGCCTGACATTCTCTCTTGAGCAGTGTTGAAAAGCTCTTGAGAAAGTTCTAGGCAATTTCTCAGAGTGAGGGAGAACCACGAGGCATGATATGATCAGGGATACTTTTCTAGAGAAGGTAAGACTCAAGCCAGGTCTCCAAACAGATTGCTGACTTGAGGAGTCCAATTTTCAGAGCAGCCAGTGCTCTAAGGAGAGACCCTTCCATGACAGGAGACAGTGTGCCACCAGATGGAAGTGCAGGCTGGTCGGGGAGGAGGGGGTGGGCAGTGCAGCACTCCTAGGTGTCAGTCTGCTCTCACCTTGGGCCATCACCTTTCCTCCCTGGAGCTCAGTTTCCTTGTCACACCATGAATGAATTGCACCCAAGAAGAGCTTTTAACCATTTGTTGTGGTTCTTAACAGTGGGAACTGCCTCTCATACAACTTTGTTCAAGGAATTCCAAGATACATAACAGATACAGGTGGAATGATTTAGCTTCAAGAGGGTCAGCAGGCTATAGGAGCTCTCCTGCCCATTCAGCCTCTTCTTCACCTATGTTGGACACCCCCAAGGCATCACTGTAGGATTCCAGAACTCCATGGAATCCAGTTGGGAAGGCAGTGGGGTATTTGACTCCAGAGTTCCTTTCTAATGCTGCAATTTCATAAGTCTGCTCACTCTACAGGATGTTCCATTTAGTTTCACATGGGCAGGGGAATTGTTACTCAGGAGATTTCCCAACTTACTTCTTCAGTGTTAGAATCAAACTACAAATATTTAGGCTGCAGCCCATCTCTTAAGAGAGTTGCTGAGCCATTCTTTCCTCCTTTCCTTTCACCTGTATCTACCGAGGACACAAGGTGGAGACAGTGCAATAGATCAAAACTTAAAAAGCAAAAAAGCAAAAAGTTCCTGCCATAGGAGGGTTGTAGTTTAGTGAGAGAGATAATACCTATGCAAAGTAAAGAAGAAAAATAATTACATGCTTTGATAAATTGATGAAACAAACATAATTACAAGAGCCAATCATAGAAAAGAAGACACTTCATTAATTCATTTATTCTGTCAGTCCCTCAATAAATATGGAGTTACGACAGCCCACAAAGAATGGGGCCCCACTCTGGAGATTTTGTAGTAAACGCGACAAACCCCAGCCCTCTTCTGGGAGCTTACAATTTACATGGATTCTTATCTCTGATAGTTAGTAGGAGGGAACAATAAAATAAGAGCATAATTAAGAGAAAACTATATGCATGCCTGCCAGTGTGTGTGTGTGTGTGTGTGTGTGTAAAATATCTCCAGAGTTTGCTTTCGAGATTGGAACATATGTAGTGATTTCATGACAGGTGGGTCCGCACACACTCTTCCCTCCCCCTTTCTAAACTGGGAGTCAGAAGGTCTGAGCAGAAATCAATCCCAGCAATTTATTTTTAACTTCTTTCTCCTTGGCCAGGATTGATTTTTGTCTTTGTGATCAATGGCACGGAGAATAGCTCCATGGCCTGAGCAGCTGTTCAGGCGCTTGGTCTGGTCGGCCCCACGTCTATCGAATAGAACATTAAGAGCTGATTATGAAAGTAATAGAATGAAGATGTTTGAAGGATGGGCCTGATTACCCCTGCCTTCCTGGCGAGGGTGCCTGCAGGCAGGGGGGCTGTGTCTGCAGGAGCCCAGAACTGCAGGGCAGGTGAGGCAAGGAGAGTCCTGTCTGTCCCCAGGGGGCAGAACCAGTGAGAGGAAGCCTGCAGGACAGAGAGGCGCTGGAGGCTCACTTCCCCTCTGCCAGCCCGACTCCCTCCCTCCTTTCTTTTGTGGCTCTCTCTTTTTCTTCCTCCAACTATTTCATCTTTACTATACCAACTGCTATTAAATTTGGAACTGCAAGTGAAACATCTGTTGTGAAATAGAAAAAAAGGAAAAAAAAGGAAATTGATTGGCTTTTCCCTCTCCATGCTCCTTAGGCTTTAAAATGGTCTGATTCTTTAATCTCCATTCCCTCCTTCCTTGTTTTTCTCTAATCCAGTGTGTATGTGATAGGACCATGAACTTAGCCACTTCCCCTCTCCCTCGAGCCTTGCAAATCCTAGAGGCCAGGCAAGATTGCTTCCACCTCCTTCTCTAAAAAACTTTTGTGGAAGAGAGGCACACCTTGTTATAATGCGCGGTGGTGAGTCCACATCCTACCACACACAATTAGAATAGAGAGTCTGCCATTCCCAAAGCCTTCTGTCTGATTCTCTGGATAAACGCCTTCAGTTTTACTGCCTGCCCCAGGTGGCGCTTGCTTCCAGATTGCAGGATGGAGAAATAATCAAAGTGCTGTTAATATGATTGTGTTTATTATTTCGTTCTGCTATGTAATTGCTTCTTAGGTATTCTGTGTATGTGTCAGAGGGAAGGCATGGAAGTGGTGACTTCCTTACTTCCTCTGAAATGTCTGATAGGAGTCCTTGTAAAGTTGATTGAGCCGTATGCAGAAACCTTCTGTATAAGAAATGCTGTGATTCTCAGCATTTTTAAATTTTTTTAAATGTTTTTATTTATTTTTGAGAGAGAGAGAGGCAGCGCGAGCAGGGGAGCATCAGAGAGAGAGAGGGAGACACAGAATCCGAAGGAGGCTCCAGGCTCTGAGCTAGCTGTCAGCACAGAGCCTGATGTGGGGCTTGAACCCACGAACCGTGAGATCAGGACCTGAGCCGAAGCTGGACACTTAACCAACTGAGCCACCCAGGTGCCCCACTCAGCATTTTCTTATTTAAGATTTGTCTTTTACATTCTTTCCATGATTTTTACCTCCTGGCTAATTTTCTTATTGAATAATCTATAGTTCAATTACTTATAATAGTAGGAGCTAATGCATATTGAGTGGCTTGTGTGAGCTAGGCATAGTATGAATGCATGTTGGCATTATGACATTCTATGAGCTAAGTCCCACTCTTTCCTTCATTTCCCTGAGGGGGCACAGAGAACTGAAGTCACCTTCCTAAGACCGCACAGACAGTAAGGAGTGGAGCAGAGATTTTGGCTTATGCCATCTGATAGCAGTATACTTGTTCTGCTTTTTAAATGAGAGTCACAACCTAAATGTTATTATATTTTGAGGCAGCTGGGTCAAGATTGTGTAAGGGGCAGTAAGTAAGAGCAGAAACCTTTAACGCAAAGTAGTAGTCTAAAACAGGTTTGCGGGATCATTGAATGATCCCAAAAGAAACTGGCAGCATAGAATCTTTGGATACAAAAGTTGAAGAAGATCCTTATGCCAAGGGCACCAGGACCTAGGATATGAAGGAATGAGGAACACAGAGGTGTGACAGTGTTGAGTCCACGCTTTGTGTCTGGCATGTGTTTGGCCCATATGCTGTGAGTGTGCTGCACTGTTTGAGGATGAAACTGAGGTCTGGAAGCAGCTAACTGCTTTTTCCAAAGATCCATAACAGCCTGCAAGGGTGAGGGAGGTTTGGAATCCATGTCTAGGCTCCTGATTCAAAGCCCTTTATTAATTTTTCCAAAAAAGAACTAAACAAGGGACCAAATATTTTCAGAAAGATCAATTCCTGGTAACCCAGCTATAAGTCTCGGGCATTTTCTTGAATCAGATCTGCATTCTTGATATGAACCACCTCTGCAAAGAGGAACAAATAAATAAATAAAATCTTAATAAGATTATTGAGCAGCGTGGTATAGACTTTTTATTGGAAATGTCAAGCAAAAATGAAGCAAGAGTGTTTGTTATCAGATACTGCACAGCAAAAACACTTAATAAAACCTACACACGCCCACTGTTTCTTGGCATTCCTCCAAAGCACCTCTTCTGGAACCACCTCCTCGGATTTCACTTCCTGCAAACCCTTCAGATTTGCTGTGATCGTTTTCTTCTTTCAAGATCTATCCCCACCTTATCCCCATTTTTTCCTTCCATCCCTCCCTTGATTATGTAGAGCACTTTACCTATATCCTGATTTCTCTAGTGTTTCATCCTTAAATCTATCATCCCATTCAGCAAACAGAAAGTGTATATATATATATATATATATATATATACACATACACATACATATACACACACGTATACTTATATATATGTGTGTGTGTGTATATATGTATGTATATATATACACACACACACATATATATAAACAAACCAAGTTCAAGCCCTCCATATATATATATATATATGAGCCAAGTTTAAATCCAAGCTCTGCCACTTGGAGCTGCATGTTCCTGTGCATGTCAGTTAACTTACTAGTAAAGTGGGATTGCATAATATATATTACATTTGTTTTCACTACACGAATATGCATATATATGTATGTATATACTCTATATTATAGGGTGTATGTGTGTGTGTGTGTGTGTGTGCACTGACTTTATAGTAATTCTAAAAAGCACAGGACAATAAGTGGAGTAAACTACTGTGGTTCTGAGTTCGTATTTCTCTCTTCTGTGGCACCTAGCCTTTACCCTGCGCAGGGCACCACAGCATTCATTATCACCGGTGTTACATTGTCATTGGTACACATTCTATGCTAGGCTATTTTGTACAAGGAAATGGTGAACTCCATGAGGTCACAATTCTGTGACTCCCATGGTACCTGATATAGCCTGGGCACAAAAGCGCTGAATACATTTAGATAAATGTAACATATGGTAGAGTTGGGGCTGGCATCCATAATGAGATGTGTAAACACGAGCAACATTCAAGGAATGATGTGAATTTGGCCAGACCTTTAATTAGTATGTGGATTCAGCAGTAGGTGGGGAAGAACATCTTGTAATCTGCTTCTCTATTTCCCACAGGGAAGCAGACTTTCTTATCGTCCCTGGTTTTCCATGTTGTGGTGTTGCCAAACACTCAAAGGAGTATTTAATGTAAAATCACGACCCACTTGTGAAAACCCATGCAATTATCTCCACTTTGTGTTTTTCTGATCTTGACTCAGCAGACACAGACTGAAGCAGCCTGGCAATGTGAAAAAAAAAGTCTAAGGTTTCAATTAGAAGTTCTGTGGTTGGCTTTGAGCCTCACTGTTTAGTAACAAGGTGACCTAAAGTGAGACCCCTTATTCTAAAACCGGGATGTACTGAGGGGCACCTGGGTGGCTCAATCGGTTGAACATCCCACTTCAGCTCAGGCCATGATCTCACAGTCTGTGAGTCTGAGCCCCACATCGGGCTCTGTACTGACAGCTCAGAGCCTGGAGTCTGCTTCAGATTCTATGTCTCCTTCTCTCTGCCCCTCTCATCTCACATTCTGTCTATCTCTGTCTCTGAAAAATGAATAAACCTTAAAAAATTTTTTAAATAAATAAATAAAATGGGGATGTACTGAGACCTTCCTCACAGGGTTGTGCTCTGACCAAATGAGATTCAGTCCAGTAATAAAAACTAATGGCAGATGATAGCATAGTGTACAAATATTAATTGGTCTGTCATGGGTGCTAAGTACCGAGAGAGGATTAAATGGGAATATAATGCATTGTCTACATGAAGAGAACTAAGAGGAACCCAGTTTCCCATAATTCAGCACAACAGCTGGTAAGTATAGCAAGAGGGCCACAAACAAAGATTCCTGAAACTCAGAGGAAGAGAAGATGAATTCCCAAAGATCCATTGATACTGGGGCCTTCTTAGTCCTTTCAGGTAATAGGTCCTAAATTAGCCATGCTTTGGAAAAGCTCTACAGGAGACACGTTAGGCTTGTTCAGGGTTGCACAACATAGTGGACGTGGTCAGGTAGTTTGAGAGCCAAGTTCAAATCCTGGCTCTGCCACTTTGAGGCTGCATAGTACCTCCTCCGAGTGGTCATTGTGCATGAGAGCAGACAGTGCATCCAAAGTGTGAGCACAGAGCTTGACTCTCCAGCGGTGGTGCTTCTGCTGGAGGGCAGGAGAGGCATGATGGTGAGTGCAATGGGGAGACTCCCAGTAGCAGTTGGCATTTCACAAGGATTTATGGCTCTCTTGGGAAGGTGGCAGTGTTTCCTGAGAGACAGCTTGACAGATGGTTCAAATCTGTCCACTGCTGTCCCAAACTTCACTCATGAGGCAGGCACATCCCATGTTGGCAAAGTTTTGCTGTCATATCTAGCAGCCCAGACATCCTTTGAAGGACACCTGGAAATCCCGCATCCCAAAGAAACATCCCTGCTTCTCTACAAAATTAATGACTTTGCCATGCCCTCTTATGGTATGTAAATATCTTGAATATATCAATAAAATTAATCATTCTCTAAGTGGCTCTGGATGCCTGCCATTCATCTTGTTGGCTGAATACACTTCTGTTCTATATCTCTACCCACTCATTTCTTGTTTCTCTTCTCACATTCCTTATTCCCCATTGGTCTGTGGATAGCTATTGCCTCATTGATAAATTTCAGTGCCCACACAATCAATGTATTGGGTATCTGGATCATCAGCTTGATTTCTGTCTTAGTCTGTTCAGACTGCTACAGCAGATATACCATATAAATGATTCTTATGCACAGATAATAGGATATTTCCCACAGGTCTGGATGCTGGGAAGTCCAAGTTCAAGGATCTAGCAGATTAGGTGGCTAAAGAGAACCCATTTCCTGGCTCATAGACGCATAGTAGAAAGGGCAATGGAGTTTGCTGGAGTCTCTTTTATAAAGGTGCTAATCCTATGCATGAAGGTCCCACTCTAATCCCAAAGGCCCAGCCTTCAAACACCATCACATGTAGGATTAGGTTTCAGCATAGGAATTCTGGGGGAAAACAAACATTCAGTCCATAGCAGTCTTCCAGTGCAAATACTTATAAGACCTTTGGGTTTTTAGGTACATACCACAGGTCAATGATAACATTCTCATCCTTCTAGCTACAGAATACTTTACAGTCACATGAAAGCATTTTATTATCTCATTTACTTCTCCCTAAGAGAAGGGTAATTATTTGCTCCCTTTTTATATTACAATAACCCTGAAACTCCAAAGATTAGTTACCATGCCAAAATTGACTCTCTGATAACTGGTTAGGCTAAAACTAGAAACATAGGCAATCCGTATACCAGGACCTTACACCCTTCTTTCTTCCTCTCCTTTCTCACTATTTTGTTTTTAATAGCAGAAATTCTGGAATAGTAGGAAAAAAAGACAGAGGTTAGTGTTGGCTTGGGAAGATTTCAGTCAATTACCTATACAAAGGAAATAGATGATGTGAGGTCTCAGGTTGAAGAGAAAACTTAGGTTAAGTGTAGGAAGATGATAGAAGTGAGGCTTCTTATAATACCTGTTCTAGCCTCCTCAGTCCCATATTTTACAAAAATCATATTAAGCTCACAGTCCACAAGGAACAGGGTCATTTCTGAGAGATGAAGGGGCAGATGTTTTGGTAATGAGTTTTAACATGTCTCGTTATGTTAGAGACTTATGTTCCATGAGTAGCGATTTTTTTTAATGAAGCTCTGGGACAAAGTAGACAGTCTAGATTTTAGCTTTTTCACTGTTATTATATTGGTTGGGAGTATCAAGATGCTCCCAACTTTTGTGCTCTGAGACAACAATTCAAGTCCATATCTGTGCTTTTTTATTCGACACTCATCTTTGCCTTTTTATCTTCCCCCTCCCCCTGCATAAAAAAGAAAGAAAGGAAAAGAAAAGAAAAGAAAAGAAGAAAAAACCTAGAAGAAGGAAGGCAAAGGACTTTCATCCTAAAGGGTTATATGAGCATTCCAAGAAATTGTCCTCCCTCCAAGTCATGAAAGCCAGAACACAAAGATAAAGCTAACAGTCATTAAGGTTCAATCTCTAGCACAGAACATGTTGGCTTTGTGGTCTCCATAGGTGTCTTCTCCACAAAGTCATCCTTCCTGAGGACAACAAAAAGAATTTCAGTTCTCTATCACTGTGGTGCCCCGGTATGCCACGTGGCTACCCAGCACTTCCTGAAGCCTCCAGTTTGCATATATAAACTGCCACCATGGTTATGGTCAATCCCCATTAGGTCCCCAAGATGTAATACTGGTGCAGGTCTCTGTGCCTCTAGCTCATCAGGGGCAAGTAATATGCAATGAGTACTTAGTATGTGCCAGCTTCAGAGCTCAATTCTTTACATGGTGTACTGTGTTTATTCCTCATAATAACACGTTAATAGGTAGTATTGATGTCTCCATTTTCCAGAAGAAGAAATTAAGAAAGTTAATTACCTGTACAAGGTTACCAAACCAGCAAGTGGCAGAAACATGGGTCTGGGATCCCAACCAAAGTACTATAATGCTAAAAAAATCAGAGGAAGAGGCCTCTTTGAAAATATGTAATTGGGAACTTATGAAGTCCAGATCCTTTATTGTATTTGACAAAACAGGCCCAAGTCAGGCATACTGATTGCTCTTCTAGTGCTGTGTGTGGTATAGACACAAGGTCTTTGTCCCATGCTTTTCTAACTCACCACATTTTTTCTTCCTTACTATCATTACAAGTGGGCAGTGAAGGTTCCAGGGAGTTTCTTGGTAGGGTTGGGGAAGGTGGCAATTGTTTACCAATATGTTTTGGCCAGCAAGTGTTCTGGCAACCTCAGTATACTTCTTCCCTCCAGCACCTCCCCTACACACACACACACACACACACACACACACACACACACACACACGCACTCACCCACTACAAATTGAGAGAACAGTATTGGCTTCAATGTCAACTATCTTATTCGAAATCTGTTCTCAGTGAGGTTATTTTGGGGCTGTTACGTTAGGGCCCTAGTAAAAGATTTTATTATGTTAGGGGCCCAATAAAAAATTTTATGTGCAAATCTGTTTCAAAGGAGGTTCAGCTTCAGCACAGTGTACGTGTAGTAGGTAATAGACCCACTCTTTCTAGAAACGGGCAGATAAAACTGCATATTACATTAATATCACACAGCCTCCAGGACATAAAATGAGCAAACACCAGTTTGACAAACACTAAATTCAACATCAAACGGTCTAGCAGAGGAGATGGCTTGCTGGTAAGATGCTGTGTTGTTCCAAATACCATCCCACAGTTTTGATTCAGACACATAGTGTGGTGCCTTAGCAAATCATTTTTGGGAAATGAGCCCAAGAAGGCAGGGTCAACATAACCTGCCATGCAGGAGCCCCCAGGGCCATCCCAAAACTTCTAGCAACTTCCTGATAAGACTTACAGCTCTTTATTGACTCTTGTGGTCCAGCAGTCAGCATCCTGCTTCTTTATTCTTCTTTGTTTCTTTGAAGAAAATATGTAGGTGGAGAGGAAGAGAATGGCCTAACTATGTCAAGATTTACTTTAAATAATCTGAATAGAATTAATGAGCAAAGAAATTGGAAAAGTTAATTGTGCATCCTAACAACTGTGCAGTCACTTTTGTTTCTTTAAGGAGGAAGGAGTGCCTCAGAGGCTGTGTGGGAAGAAGTACCCAAAGGCCACTTCTCTGGCTTAGGCAGATTATTCACGTTATATTGGGCCCAGCAATGTCATCTAGCTGACAAACATCTAAATGCTGTTTCCTACATTTCTTGTGCAACCCCAGTTTATTTCCACTGTGGCCTCTCCTCTTCACAAGTTGCAGTAACAGCTCAGTTCAGTCCTGTCCAACAACAGAGTACTGATGTCTCGGGGCTGGGAGACTGATACCATCCCTCACATAAGTGGATCTGCCTTGGTGCCAGGCATCTCACCCAGGAAGTTGGAAGTCAAGTGACATGGGATCCATTCTCTGCCCCAGAAGTGTGGAAACCCAACATAGCCTGAAGGACCAGCATGGACTTTGCAGTCAGATAAATTTGAGTGCAAATCCCAGCTTCACCATTTACTTGTTGTGTGTCTTTGAGTGTGCTGTGTAACTTCCACCCTTGTCAATTTTTCACCTGAACATAAAATAGAAGGCTAGTATGTACAGAGGGACAGTGCTTGGCATGTAATAAATACTCAGAGAATGTTATGCTCTTAATATTTATGGCTTATAGGAACTAACAGTATTACTAATAACAATAATAGTAATAATAATGATTAATAGTGTGGATAAATAATATGATAAATGTAAAGCGTCCAACATAGTGGACACTCAAAAATGTTAACTTTTGCTTCTCTTTTTAAATTACCATGCCCACTTATGAGTTCTAGAGATATTGCCAGTTTTCTTCCATCTGTGGCAGAAACAGGCTCTACATGACTCAAGGCCCTTTGGTTCCATTGTCTTTTTTCTTTTGTTTTGTTTTTTTTTTTTGGCAGATTTCTTTTTCTCCTCCAGGGCAAGCCATCATCCAGAAGCAAGGAGAAATGAAAAAAAATAAAGGATATGTCAGTTTAGACTTGGTTACGACAAGAATGGGAACAAGTCAGAAGAGACATATGTATTTAATGGCCAGTGCATTTGTCCAAAGGAATCATTTTCACTGGCCAGGATCCCAATTAAACCCATAAAATGGAAATCCAGAAAATCAGATTAACGAGCCAGTCATTAGTGAGGGAAAGACCCAGCTAATTCAGTGTTTAGCATGA
Source organism: Suricata suricatta (assembly GCF_006229205.1). Classification (NCBI taxonomy): domain Eukaryota; kingdom Metazoa; phylum Chordata; class Mammalia; order Carnivora; family Herpestidae; genus Suricata; species Suricata suricatta. The sequence goes on from NC_043701.1 coordinate 163,033,634, forward strand.
CGGATGGGCCCAGAGCAAATAATTGGATGGCATTCATCATATGTAAAATAAAAGGTGTCACTGAAGAGGAAAGTGGTAATAATCTCTGGGATTTACAATGCCAGCAGATTTGCTTGTAAGGAAGAGAAAAGTTCATCAAAATAGATTAATAGTCGCTAAACTTTATTCTTTTCTTGTGTGGCTGCCAGAGAGCCATGCAAATAGTATTGGAGAGGCAACAAATGCATCAGCTTGTATCATCCCAACATTGTGAGGATTCTGCTCCCAAGGAGGAGTTCTAGAGATAAGTTCCTGCGACCATCTAGAAGCTGGGCAGAAGTGGAGAGTTCTTCTGTACATCCATGGTTTAGTCACTAAACAATGGAGGAAATAAAACTCAAAGTGTCTCTGGTTGAGCTGATTAATCCCCACAATTCGTTATTCAGTAGGTCAATGTGTATTGAACCCCTGCCTCGTGTCCGACATTTTGGGGATGTGCTTATTCCTAGTTAAGGGCTCAGGCACAGGCTGGAGTCACAGATTGGCTCTAACAATGAAAGGGTGGGTGATGTTGACTACTCTCAGCCTCAATCTCCTCCTGACCTGTCGAGGTCCTATACATTGTATATAATATGTAATTAGAATCAAATGAGGGATGGTGTTTAAACTGCTCATTGTTCCATTTTCTATGTGATACGCTTTAGTTTCATGGCAGTAATTCTCAATCTTGTTTTTATTACCTCACCTCCTCTCTTCTGTGAAGGCATCATTTTCAAGATATGCCATCAATGTCATCACAGGTTTTCTGGGAATATGAAGAATAATAAACATATATACGCATGCCAATTACAGAGGTTTTTATATGTTTTTAAAAAATATCTTGGAGTCAGGAAAATGTATTGTTGTTATAGTGAGGTGAGTAAGATGAATGGAGACACTTCTCAGTCATAGGAGGAGGAGAACAGGCTTAGAGCCAAACTTTGCTAGGTTCAAATTTGTCTTATCTTGGGCAAGTATATCAGTACCTTATAGTTTCTGAAGGGTTGTCATGAGGATTAAATTAGATAATTTATGTAATGACTACATGCAGTTCTGGGGCATGGTAGATGAACTCAATCAATGACCATTGTGTCATTACTTTTATCATTATGTATTCACTAGTTACGTGCCATGAGACCAGCACCGTCTAGGAATCAGGGAGGTTCCAACGGTATTATGAGACATGGAGAGAAGATTCAGGAGTATGTGTACCACAAGAAAAAGTGTCAAAAGTGTTGTAGAAATAGAAAGAACAGGGTTCAAAAGTTGAGAGGAGAGAAACTATAATGAACTGGTGTCATCCAGGACCCTTCCACGATCCCATAGGTCTTACAGTGACGTTAAACCATCAGTCAGCTATCAGCAGGTGTAGAGAAGGATATCTCCAGGACAAAAGCATAACTACGGGAGCCATCTTGGTATCACTGAAAGATACTCTAATCTCCTAGGAACTGGAAGAACCTCTGGGCTCTTGGGGCTTTATCAGCCCCTTAGTAGTTTGGATCATTCCATTGTGTACTTGAAGTGTAATCTCCATCTTTGATTACTCAAGCACAAAGTCTCCCCGGTTGTATGTGTGAGCTTATGAGAGAGAGGGAGTCTGCTTGTGCAGGGCTGTATCAGGAATGGCTAGCTAGGCTGAGCTCCCGAGTTGCTGGGGCCAATCACCCTATCAAGGGGACCACTCTGTTCTCCTGTGGCTCTTGGTGATTTGGAAACTTCAAGGGACCCAGTCCAGTTTCATGGTACTGATCAGAGGCTTGGCAGTGCTCTCATCTTGTTCCCATGTAGAGCCAACTGGGTCTTTTTAGGAGAACCTTCTTTTGATTGCTGAGCTCTGTCCAGCATTCAGTGGCAGGACTAGCCTACTCTGATGCCAGTTTCCTTCCCCAAGGCAAGTTTGGTGACATTCAGGGTGTCCCATAGAGAGCTGCTTTTTAAGCATATGATAAGTGACCAGAGCGTACATTTTTGGGGTTAAAAACTTCATCACTGTGTATCAAGTCTCCTTTGGGGTGATGCCAGTCTTTCAGAACTGGATAGAGGTTAGAAAACATTGCAAATGTGCTAAATTTCACTGAATTGTACACATAATTATTATTATTTTTTTAATTTAAGAGGGATAGAGCACAAGCTGGGGAGAGGGGCAGAGGGAGGGAGGAAAGGGGAGAGAGAGAGAGAGAAAGAGAGAGAGAATCTTAAGCATACTGCACATGGAGCCAGACACAGGACTTGATTTCATGACCCTGGGATTATGACCTGAGCCAAGATCAAGAGTCAGATGTTCAGCTGACTGAGCCACCTAGGTGCCGCAAGAGTTGTACCCTTTAAAATGACTAATTTTATATAATGAAATTTCACCTCAAACAGGAAACTTTATCATCACTGTCAACATAAAATGAGGAAAGTAGATACATCTCAGAGGGAGCCAAGGGTCTCAGGACAGGTGCAGGGCACAGAGTCACAGATGTGTGTCAGTTGTCATTTGAAGTTCTAGTTCTGACCTGCTTAGAGGGAGTCAATTAAACCAGCAACATTGGCATCCTCTGGAAACTCATTAGAAAAGACAATTCTTGGACCTCACCCCAGACTGATGAACTCAAAGACTCCGTAGGTGGGGCCCAGCAGTCTGAGTTTTAAGTAACTTTCCAGGTGTTTCTGATGCAGCTAAAGTTCAAATACTGTTGTTCCAGTTTTTGGGTTGACAGGTATACATGTGTTGGTTTTATAATTTATAATTAAAACACTAGTTCAAAAAGATAATATGCATCCCTATGTTTACTGCAGCATTACTGACAATAGCTGAATTCTGGAAGCAGCCCAAGTGTCCATCAATATATGAATGGATAAAGAAGTGGCATACACACACACACACACACACACATATACACACAATTATTAAGTTTAAAAATATAAATTAAAAATTAAATAAATTAATTAAATTTTATATTTTAATTAAATTAAGATATAAATTAAAAAATAGACAATTCAGTGGCATATATATACATACATACATACATACATACATATAATGGAATATTACTCAGCCATAAAAATAATGAAGTCTAGTCATTTGCAACAAAATGGATGGATCTAGAGGACATAATGCTAAATGAAATAAGTCAGAGAAAAATAAATAGCATATGATTCAACCATATGTGGAATTTAAGAAACAACAAGTGAACAGAAAAAAGAGACAAAGCATAAAACAGACTCTCTACTATAGAAACAAACAGATGGTTGCCAGAGGGAAGGTGGGGGGGGGGACAGGTGGAATAGGTAAAGGGGGCTAAGAGACACTTACTTTAGTGAACTCTGAGGAATATATAGAAATGATAAATCACTATATTGTACACCTCGAACTAACATAACACTTTATTTTAATTGGACTGGAATTTCAAACATAAATAAATGAAATTAAGTTAAACAAATAGGATCAAGCAAGGACTAGTGGTGACTGTGTGTTTAGTACCAAAGATTATGGGTTTTTAAAAATAGAATTTATTGTCAAATTGGCTTCCATTACAACACCCAGTGTTCATCCCAACAAGTGCCCTTCTCAATGCCCATCACCCACTTTCTACTCTTCCCCACTTCCCTTAAACCCTCAGTTTGTTCTCTGTATTTAAGTGCCTCTTAGGGTTTGCCTCCCTCCCTCTGTACTTTTCCCCCCCTCCCCTTCTACCATGGTCTTCTGTTAAGTTTCTCAAGATCCACATGCGTGAAAACATACGGCATCTGTCTTTCTCTGACTGACTTATTTCACTTAGCATAGTGCCTTCCAGATCCATCCACGTTGCTGCAAACCACAGGATTTCCCAAAGATTATGTTTTAATCTGATTCTATGCAGCTGATATTTATTGTAAAAAGGAAAAGACCACTCAACAACTCATTGATCTTAATATGTGAACACCCCATCTCTAAGCCCCTGCAGCACAATATAGATTCAGAATGGATGTCTTTATCAGCAAACAAAAAACCCAAAGTAAACAAACAAAGTTCTGGAATACAAAACATGAACGGCTCTCATGAAAAAATAGAGATTTAGGTATAGCACTGAACCCTGGAGACAAATCCAGTCTCTCATCTTGATTCATAGCCTGTCTTTGCACCAAGTTTTCTCCAAGGTTCTGCCTCCCCACAGATTCTAACATTTGCTCTATCGGGCAGCTTGCAGTGCCTGCTTTGTGGGCTTCCAATCTGTGCAGAGTAAGGGGGGGCAGGGGCTGTGGGAGAAGCCCTCTCTTGGAGTGAGGAGCGATGGGTGGCTTTCAATAGAGATGTGACACCTCTCCTGCTTCCCGCACCTCCTTCTGTGGATGGGCGCCAGGTTCAGACTGGATTGGGAGGGCTGGCCTGTCTCCAGCAAGTGCTTGGTGAGAAGAGAGTGGGTGCCTCCCGTAATTGGCTTGTCAGTGCAGTGGCCGGGTTGCTATTGTCGTCCTGCTATTTTCTCTGAAGGGCCTATGGTATCTTCTCTTGTGAATATTAATTCCCCCTGAGTTAGGATGATTGGGCTGAGAGCAGCCATCTGCAGAACTGGGCCGTGTTAGCAGCACTTTTCAACAAGCCCCGGCCAGATCATTTCTTGGAGTGGTTTCCACGTTCCTCTAAGATTCCATCCTCCCCAAGTGTGATTACAGAGCTTGACTCCCCCAGCCATCAGATAGCGGAACTTGGGACTCAAACCCAGGATTTCTCAGTTTCCAGTTTAGAGTTTTTCCTCTTAGCTCTGATTCCTTTAAATAACTTGCACATGGAATGGATCAAAACATACCTGCTCAGTGCATAGATTTGTAAATAGGAGGGACAAAAAATGTGCTCAGATCAGAAGTGAAATTAATTTCAAAGTAACAAGAGTTTTGAACAATAGTAATTATTTAGATTCAGAAAAATATTCATTTCACTGTCATGTCATGATTGCATTGGATTAGAAACTTTTTTTTTAAGGCAGAATAAATAGATCATGGGTACATCCCATGTCATAGCTTCTGTTTCCTAAAAATATTTATTAGGTGTAGTCCAAGTACAGAGTTCCTACTCTCACAGAAAGTGTCAATCATTGGGAAAGACTGTTGTAACTGCTCATTTGTTGTCTAAGTGCTGCAATGTGGGGGCAGCTTAGTGCTGTGAGACTGGAGGCTCAGCACTAGCAAGGGATATTCTCTTAAAAGTCATCACACACCTATTATGACTATTGATGGAGCAGCTAGTACTTTCCAACTTGGCCATGACTCCTGGACCCATCTGACTTCTTTGTGTTTTCCCTGTGATCCAGGTAACAACTGGTGGAAGAGCCAGCTACTATGTGTCCTATCGAAGAGAGGCCTTCGCCCAGATAAAGCTGCCCAAGTACTCACTGCCCAAGGTATGAACAGCCTGCTGTCCTGCTTCCTGACAGACAAAGCAGCAAGGAGAGGCTGCCATGGTGGGCCATGGGGAGGGTTGACTTCTGCCTGGGAGACAGCTGGCATTCAGCCTAACCTACCACTGCTGGGAGCTGGCCTCTGCCGACGTCCCTGATCATGGGTTCTGCATTTCCCTTTCAGCAGGTTATGCAGACGAGAGCTTTGATTCCATGTCTCAAACATCCTGTATAGTCTGGGGTCATTTCCCAGGGGCTGTAGGGAAAAGAGAGCAAGTTCTAAGTCTCTACTGGGGGTCTCCTCCCTCTTGCAAGGGTCTTACTGCCAAATAGAGGGATAGGCTCAGAATGACTCAAGCAGGAGCCCACGTACTACACACATACACACACACACACACACACACACACACACACACACACACACATAAAGGTGCATAGGTGAGTCTTGTAGTGTCCTTGCTTCTGTCTACATTTTAATGCTAAATATAAATACACTGTCTATGTTTCTGCTCCCTTTTGCCACTATGAGTAGTTAAAAAAAAGGAATAGTTTACTATAATATCAGATGATGGCATTTTAACTCCTCTACTGGAAAATTATAAAACTTACCCCTGGGCTCCATCCCTTGTGAAAAATAGCTTCTGGGAGAAGATGGATCTTAGAATCTCAATCTAAACATGGACAGGATGCAGTTGCCTCACCTAATGAAGCTGCATAAAAGCCGAGTCACTGGTTGGACACATATCAGATGTAATGTTGCAAAGATTAGGTTTGTAGGCCAGTGCTGGGAAAAAACTAAATGAGGGATTATGGGATAAGAAAGTGGGTAACTGCCTATCCAGTGGTTGTTTTATTCATGCATTTATTCATATATGCATGTTTGAATTCATTCATTAATTTGATCCTTCTTTTATTCACCCATTGAACTGTTCTTTCTCCCATTTAAGATTTTATTCTATTCCAAGCACTAAATTAAGCTCTATGGATAAAGTAGTAAATAAGCCACAAATGGTTCCTCCCTTTGTGGAGCTTATATTCTGGTAGAGAAGAGAGACACTGAATAAGCAGTTGTAGGTGTAGGGAGTGTTCAGGAGATAGAAGCTCAAGGACTGTTGTGACATGATAGGTGGAGCTTACCTAATATGGATACTGAGGACAAGTTTCCTAAAGAAAGTAATGTTTAATCTGATACAGGAGGGTTGAAGAGTTAACCCTGCAAGCAGGAGTTGGGAAGCCAATAGAAAAAATATGCACGGGCCCTATTTTAAGAGAGACAAATAATATGGTTCATTCCACAAACTAAAACACTATCTCAAGAAACTGGGTGGCAGAGAGAGAGGTGGAGAGGCTGATGAGATGAACAGATACCGTATAAAGTAGCCTCAGGAGCCATGGAAATCAAATTCTCTTTTTTCTCCACCTTCTCTGTGATTGTCTTGAATGAGACCATTACATAGCTAGCATTGCGGTTGCAGGGTGTACCCATCAGATGGTCTAAACCCAAGCAGGAAAGTGGTATCCCTACTTGCAGAAGATGAGGAAGGGGAAGTTTATAATCACGGTCTTTCTCCTTTCGGAGAAAGACCCCTGCAGTAACTTGATGATTTCTGTTTTGGCACAGAAGAAGTATTTCAGGAACTTTCCAAATCATATCCCCAGTGGAAGGCCTGTTTTGTCTCTGTATTGTGTGCATATTTTATGTATTCTCAGCCTTCTGAGGAAAACAAACACTTTGCTCCCCTGGGCCGTGTGGCTGCAGGTGGGGACAAATGAAGCCTGGGATTGATCAGAACGCTGGAGCACTCCATTAACGATCAGCCACCCCATGGCAATTTATTGTGGTGGAGTACCATCCGCGCGGCCCCTTTTATAGGACTTCATCCAGAGCAGCTTCATTAATATGAGGGCCGCTGTGAAAATAGCTGGATGGTTATTGATCCCCTTTATTAGCCAGCATTGGCTCAGATTTTCATAGCCTAGGCTGAGGAGGTGAGAACAGAGGGGGTGGAAGTGTTTAAAAATGGAAATGACTTTTAAGCAAGTTGTTGTGTTCCATGAGCTGCGGCTGCTGCTGGGCCTCTTGCTTAAAAACAAAAACAAGGAGAAGCTCCCTGTCATCGTTGCCCTCCCACCTCTCTCTCCCTCAGCCTGTCTGCTCAGAACATGCTCTCCTGGGGCACTCCACGGCTGGAGTATTTTGCAGAGAACGAAATGAACACCATTAATCACGAGTGGCATTATTTAGGAGGAGCAGCCTTGTGCTGAGTCCTCCAGAAGCAGGTCCTGGGTGTTGGGTCGGCACGGGAGGCATGCACCCGCAAGGGTGAGGAGGCAGATGACAGGGAGCTGTGCCAGACTGGGAACAGCAATGGAGCTTCTGAGCAAGAAGCTCTGAGCTTTCTTTCTAGCTCCACTGCTTGCTCATCCACAAGCCTATATCTGTGAAATGGGCCTCATAATACCATTGAACATTACTGAGTCCAGTGCTGCTGGAGAAGAGAAAGGTTTAAGAAATTCTCTCACTCTGTTGTGTTGCTAGAGGTGGCTGGCTGCAAAGAAGCACCTTTCTGGGGTGCCTCGCTAAGTGCCTGCCTATTTACCTCTGACAAGACCAGCTTCCCCTTCTTTATCTCGTAAATGATTATCTGAACTCTGTGTCCCCACTGACCAATCTGGACAAAATTCTAGCTAATTTCACTGGATCAGACCTAGTCTGGCTTCTCACCTTCTCCCAAACCCATGAACTCTGCCCACTTTTGAGCAGATGTGAGAACTGGGGGCTATCGAAGTCACTGGAATCCAGAGCAACTCCTGTTAACAGCCCTTCTGGAAATCACCTGACCGTAAGGAAGATGGTTTCCTGTCCAATGGTCTCCTCTGGGGCCACCTGCTCCCCCTGCTACCCACACCCAGTTCTCTCTAGTCTTGTTTTATTTTCTGATTACTTCATCAAAGTAATTCTTTTCTGCCTTCCCTCTGGGGGACTTGTAGATATGACAGCCAGAGTGTTCTCCCTGTCGTAATAGTCTTTGCAAATAAGGTCTCTCCCTACCTAAGTCTGGGTTTGCTTTTAGTTGACAGTAGAATATGTTTAATCTCGTTTTAAGTAATAAAAGAGAGGAGAGGGAAATATGCTAGAGAAAATTTATTATAATGATAATGACAGTGATATTAACCTTTTCCTTAATTTCCTTAGGATAATTTTCCTTAATTTTTACATTTCCCCAAATACTGATTTATCCTTCATTGCTGCATCACAGCCATACTTCTTAAAATATTATCTGTAATTCTAATCTCTTTGGCACTTCCTATCCACCCTTCATTCCACTGCCAGCCACCCTGTGCTCTCCCACAGCCTTCTTTCCACTATTCTACCAAAAACCCTCAGGCCATTGTCACCAGAGACCATCTCCATGCCAAATCCAATAGACATTTATAGAACTCCTTTTTTTAAAACCCTGTATTGACACTGTTTGAAAAAAATCCATACCTGATACTCTTCTCTTTGGAGTACTGTATTATGATTTCCTTTTCTGGATCCCCTCCCCCTTGCCACTTTTAAAATGTTGATGATCCTAAGTTCTCCTGGTATTCTGCTTGGTTCCTCAGTGACCTCATCTCTTCTCTTCATATTGGTGACATCTGTATCCACAGCCCCCACCCATATCCACTGAACCCTGGACTGTATACCCAACTGCCTAGGTGAAGTACCTTCCCTGAATGATCTCATTGTAAAAATCTGGAACTGAGCTCAGAGCTTCTATATTATATCCCTACTATTTCATCCTTCTCTTGTGTTTACATAGTCCACCTATTCATTCAGACGAAAACTTGTATTGGTTACCTACCATGTGCTAGATACCTAGTAAGTGCTAGAAATGAAGTGATAGATAAGAAAAACACAGTATCTGCCCTTTGGCGGCTTACAGTCTAATGAGAGAGACAGACATAAACTAAATGATTATACAACTATTTAATTATGAGTATTTAACTATGATTGTATGAGCATGCTAAAAAGAAGCAGAGAATTTTGGAAGTCGGATATCTGATACATTAAAGATATGCCCTTTTTCTTCATCCCCCAGTGGGTTCTGCCTTCTTAATACCTCACTGGTCCATTTCATAGGGTTCTCATAGACAACGTGCCTTCATAGTTCAGGCCCCCGTGTGTCATTGTAGATTGTTACAGTGATCTCATAAGCCTTCCACCCTGCTCCACTGAAATCCACCTTTCACGCTGCCTCCACAAAGAATGAGATCATACATGCAGCTGGTCTTCCCCAGCCAAATCTCTGTACTGATCAACTCTAATTCTTTTCTCCTGCTTATGATCTTGTGCTAGTTTTGTATTTCCTTCTGGGTCACACTTAGGTGTGCCATGCACAACCCCTTATAATGTAGTCACTGTCTGTCCTCACCTCCCTCAGGGGAAGACTGCCTTCAGGCCATTCAAGTGCCATACATTTCCAAGGATACCCCACTCCTCTTCTTATCAGTATGTGTAAGGGGGACCTTAGGTTCACAAAAGGACAAGAATTGAAGCACCTGGGTGGCTCAGTTGGTTAAGCGTTCGACTTTGGCCTAGGTCGTGATCTTGTGGTTCATGAGTTGGAGTACCATGTTGGGCTCTGTGCTGACAGCTCAGAACCTGGAGCCTCCTTCGGATTCTATGTCTCCCTCTCTCTCTATCCTTCCCCCAGTCATGCTCTGTCTCTGTCTCTCTCTCTCTCTCTGTGTCTCTCTCTCTCTCAAAAATAAACATTTAAAACATTTTTAAAAAATTAAAAGAGTGATGTCCCCACCACTACTGGGCATCTGCTTGAGGCTAAGTTCTACATCTTCCTCTCTATATTCCTATTATAATGTTTGGCACATGGCAGATGCTGAATAGCATATGGGTTTTTATAATGAATGAAGTTACAGACAGCCCAGATTACACAAAAATGTTTCAGTCACAGGAAGTATTTCTACCATTGTTCACCTATGAAGTTGCATGTTTAGGTTTGTGAAAGGCAACTATGATTCTTTCAAATTAATGGTAGTAGGGTTTAGAGGGAATATTATTTATTATTGTTTCCAAATAAAAACATGAATGTGGTTATGTCTGATGCTGCCCAAATTCCAGTTTAGTAAAGTCCCAATCATACTTTCCTTACTGCCTTTTCCCCTTTTGGATTTCTCTCTTCATCTCAGATCAGATCTCTCCCTACATGTTCTCAGGAGTAGCAAGAATGTCGTCATGCTTTGGGCTTAGCTTGAGATCACAGAATTCAAGAAATAAGTGTTATTATCATCAGATACCTATTAGACCAATAATACTCATAATGCTTTTATTTGTTCTTGAAGACTTAATATTCTGGTTTTTATTGGTTGATTCCTATTCAACTGTAAAATCTACTTGGAGAAAGGGCACATCATTCAGAGCTTTTTCAAAGAGTGATTCCTCAGACTGCATGCACCTAGAGTGTCTGGACAGCTGGTTCAAATGGTGGAATTTAAGGCTCCACAACCAGATGTACTGAATTAGAACTGCAGGCAGTGGGACATATGAGTCTACATGCTGTTAAAATCTGCAGGTAATTTTGACACATATTGAGTTATACTCCCACTGATAACGGAGGTTAGCGTCTTGATTCAGATTGTCTTGGGTTTAAATCTTAGTAATTTCATTTATTAGTGAAATGACTTAGGGAAATTAAGAATTTCGCAAGCAGACATCCCAGAATCTTAGGTGCTAGAAAGCACTGTCTGGCCCAGACACTGCCATACCTGTTGGCCAGGTGATACACCCCAGGACAGCTCCACACTAAGATGCATTCACAGCAAATCTGATTGCCTTTAATCCTGACCATGCCCCAGTGTTTTAAGTTGTTTTTTTCACACTTATTTTACATTAGTTTAGTCTAAAATAACTTAGCTCATTCATTTTTATAACCAAAACATCTGGGAAAAGCCCAGCATTTCTATTGCATTTTCAACAGGGTAAGTGAATTTAATTCGTATTTCCTGCAGCTGCTATTTCCCCTCCTACTGGGTTCTTGGGCTTTCATTCCACACCAACACAACACAATTTCATCACATGGTTTTTAAGAGGAAGCCTTATTTCCATTTTCAAGCAGCTCGGCGGGAACCTGTAATTCTATAAGGTGCGTAAGCACAAATGAGCTAGTGAGGTCTTAGTCAAGGCGACCTAGGGAATTCAAGGCCAGGGCTGAGATCTGACAGATTCTCCAATAAAAAGATCCAGAACTCTTCTCACTTTCCCTCCTCCTAGTTGTCCAAATCAAATGAACTTTTCCATTTTAAAATCATCTTGGGAAAAGCTCTCCATAATTGTGACATTATAGACATTGCTACCTGCTTTTATTGCTGAAATCATTTCTGGGAAAGGTTGGCCAAACAAGGTAAAGTTAGACCCAGCTTGGTGATTTACTTACTGTCCATTCCAATTGCCTGTGTTCTACTATGAGTGTTTGTCACCACAGTGACAAGGGTCCTCTCCTGCTTCCCCAGGTACCATTATAATATATATCTGTATATTAATGCATTTTTAACTTCTTCCATTATGTCAACTGTTCATCTGTGTCAACATTTCCTCCTGACAGTGCAGATTCCTGAGAGAAGGACTTGAGTTCATGGTACTCTTCATACAGTGTCTAGCCACATATGAAAACTGGCTTTGATAAATTGTTTTGAATTGTGAACTGATTAGATTTGGTTTTAGAAATGATCTAGTCCAGGTATGCAAACTAAATTGACTTCAGGGACCAGGAAGTTAATATTAATATGTAAGTGGCAGGTTATGAGAACATTTGGGTACTTGAGGCTGAGGCTTCATGAGTGCTGACGTTACCTAAAAGATTACACTGTCAGGTACGCAACGGAGGCTGTAGTCAAACCAAGTATTTGTGACTCTTATTCAACTTGTGGGTCATTGGATTGCACCTTCTCATCTGGAGGCTGTCTGTCCAAATGCTTAGGAGCTAACAGGTTAGACTCCTACCACAAAAATTGAAAACTTGATTCTCACACTTACCAGCTATGTAATATGAAGCAAGATGGCAAAGCTCTGTGTACCTTAGTTTGTTCCTCAGTAAAATGGGAACACTACTGCCTCCACTGTAGAATTATTTTGGATTTTTCACTGAAATAATACATTTAGATGACTTAGAATGGTGCTCAGGGGTTAGCTATTTTTTATCAGTAGCCCAATCTCTTCAGTATTTTGGTGAGAAAATTAAAGCTTAGGGACCGAGATACATTCCACACCAGATAGCTCACATTTAGTAGAGCTTCTGTTATGATCCAGAACACTAAATTCCAGGTTGAATATCCTTTCTGCTATATCTGTGATTTTCGAATATTATTTTATTAGCAGCAGAACCTCCCTCACCTTTTACTCCCAAAATATTACATGGAACTCCAGTATAAAACAGATTCAGGTGGTATTGGTCTGGTTGAAACAGAGTTGGAAGCCCAGAATCCCATTCATTGGCTATGCCCCCATGCCATCCTTCTTGCAATCTCCATGACTCTGAAGATTCCAAAGACAAGTTTTGAAACCACTACGCTGAAAAGTTTGAAAACATAAATGAAGATCTAAAGAAGGGATAAGCCCTGTCTTCTTTGCATGTGTGTTTCCTCTTGCAAGGCTATATGTCTCTGTTAGCACTAACACTAACTTCCAGATATAAAAATAAAAAATGAAAGTGGATAATCCCTCGGAGCCATGGAAAATGATACCCACCAAAGCCCCTTACACCTATCTTATTGTCACATAGTAAGGAACAGAAATCATGAAGCTCTTAATTTATAGCCTTGGTCCGACACAGAATTGTATAACGTTGCCTATAACTCAGGTATTTTCTCAACCTCTCGGTAACTCATGGTAATTACTCTGGGTCCCAATGGGCAGAGAGATATGGAGATCTGCCTCCTTACAAGTTTTCCATCTTCTTATAGGACATGCACATCATCAGTACCGATGAGAACCAAGTGTTTGCAGCTGTCCAAGAATGGAACCAGAATGACACGTACAACCTCTACATCTCAGACACGCGTGGCATCTACTTCACCCTGGCAATGGAGAACATTAAGAGTAGCCGAGGTCTAATGGGAAACATTATTATTGAATTATATGAGGTATGTAGCCAAGACTATCCTGCACCTAGATCTACCTCTCTTTCTCATGAATTTTAATGGTATAAATACAAGCATTGCTGTCAGCTAGTCCTGGGTTCAGATCTCAGCTGCCTACACCCTTTAGCAATTGTGTGCCTTTGGGCAAGGATCTTCCCTGATGCCTCAACTTCCTCACTAGTAAAACAGGGGTAATTTGCCTAATGAGGTAGTTGTGAGAAGGAGAGATAAAGTATGTACAGCATCCAGTGTAGTGGTTAACTCAATGAGCTTTAAGAAATGTTAGCTAAAGTTGATAGCCAGACATACAGGTATTTGACCTACATGCGCTCAGTTAAGTCTCCCTTTCAACTCTGTGGACTCTGAGAGTAGGCACATATGTATTTATATGTGTTAAATTATTTGGAAAATTCCATCCTTATGAACAAATTTTATAGGAAAAGACAAGTGAATATCAGTGCTTGGAATGAGGGTTTCCCTAAAATGCCACCGAGTACCAACCTCTGTGCATGGGGAAGAACAAGCTTTGACTTATGTTGAGTTATTGTTATTTAAAATTTTTTAATGTTTTTTTTTTGAGAGAGAGAGACAGCGAGAGCAGGGAGGGTCAGAGAGAGAGGGAGATACAGAGTCTGAAGCAGGCTCCAGGCTCTGAGCTAGCTGTCAGCACAGAGCCCTATGCGGGGCTTGAATCCACAAAACATGAGATCATGACCTGAGCTGAAGCCAGATGCTTAACCGACTGAGCCACCCAGGCACCCTGAGTTATTGTTATTTAATATGAGCATCACCTTACTGAGTTTTATTGAGCATCACAATACTGAGTTATATTGAGGTTTGTTTTTAAATGTAATCTCCAGTTAAAGAATAATTTATCTAGGAAAACAAGTGACTCCTTATAGGAACTAGAGAAAAAAACTAATGGTTTCAATGACCCTAAGGCTATGGTATTTTTTTTATACCTCTAGTGGCAGTGTATGACCTTTGATGGTCCTGGCCACAGCACCCACCTTGGTATAACAGATTGATTTGAGTAAAGGCGTGTATTTCATTATCCAGCATTTACTGGTAACTAGTGGTCAACCTACACCTGTTCCACTGGTTGAGATCATTCATTCATGGAGAAGTTGTCTGTTATGAGCGGTAGCTTCAGATGGTGTGGGTGAGCTGCTCCCTTAGGAATTTTCATCTTTGAGGAGTGGCAGTGGCTTTAAGACAAGAGGGATCAGTGCAGACCCTTCTACTTTACAGCGGTCTCTTCTGAGTAGCGCTCTCAAAGTTCCAGCACCCCTGTATTGGAATCTAAGTTGGCTGTTCAGTTATTGAGAGCAGTGGAAACATGTAAGATTCTAGTTATTTTGTTAGGTAGGATTACCCAAAGGTCTGTGATGAATAGAAGTACATTAAAAAGTAGAAAGAAGTGAGTGTCACTGGTGTAAAAAACAAAGTCAGTAGACATACCATGATTTCCTAGGAGATAGTTGACAAGTACTGAAAGAATTCCTTTAACAACAAGGTCCCAGTTTGGAAAATTTCCCAGTTTTTCTTAGAGTTATAAAAATGGGTAAAGATGACTAAGGTATATAACAGGCTTTGGGAAGCTTACATTTCCATGCCTCTTTTCATACCTGGAAGAAGAAATATACATTGTAACTGGGCAGTAAGTCACATCTAGTATGAAGGTTTGGATGTCATGTTCCCAAGACTCAGGCCATTCCAACCAATATTCCAAACCAAGTTCCTATTTGCATAGTGAGGCTGCAGAGGTAGGAGCCTCATACTCCTGTGGTTAGACCCCAGTAAGACAGGGTAGGTATTGCTGTAGATGACCTTTCCATTGAGAAACCCCTGTGTCTCTGGCCCTGTTGATAAGTCAGATGAGTTTGGCACTGTGCTGTTCCTTTCCTAATAAAGGGCACCTAAAACTCCTTGGTCATTGTGAATAGTGGGACACTCTAAGCTGAAGTAAAGCAAGGATCAAAATGAAGAATGTGCCTAGATACATGTAATCTGTTTTGTCTTGCTGAAGGCAGTCTTGGATTTTCAGCGTTATTGGGGAGAATGCATAGTGTCATTTTATCTATAGAGAAACAAGACATACCAGGCAAGACAACTTGTCTAAAACAAGTTCTGTTGAGCTTGGTCTCCATTTAATTTTATCAAGGTTAATTGTGTCCCTACTTTGTGTTAAAGCCCATGAGGAAGGGAGGAGAGATATTAGTTCATACACCCAGGAAGCTGGCCATCTAGCTCGTTGGACTTTGAGGAAATCAGTGAGCAAAGTTCCTTTTTACTTGCCCAGATTGGAATCAGTTGAAACAAAGACAAAGGGCGAGAGAAATAGAGATCAGATGTCAGCTTTATTGCTTTTTTGAAGTTATGTAGGAGGGAGTGGGCTTACTAATACTGTACCCTGAACTGTATGCACACATCCAGTCATATACACATATAATAAATGCTCTCCTATGGAAGCCTCTTCCTATAAGACCACTGCAGTGAGATACAGAGAATGTGAACTTTGAAGTCAGAGCCCTAAAATAGTGAACATGGGGATGAGCTTTTCATGCCCAGTTCTTTTTTTGCAATGTTACCAATCATTTTTCCCTGGGGATGAAGAAGTAGAAGGCATTCCATATTTTGAGAATGGCATGAGCCAAGAACTAGGTGGATGGTGTAGACTTACAAGACCGTGAGCTAGCAAATGTAATTGCATAGAATATTATTCTCAGGTACAAAAATGAGTGTTGGATAAGTGGTTGGATTTAAGATACTACAAGGCATTTAATACCAAGAGAATAAATTGTATTCTAACACTGCTTAAACTATAACCATATTGAGGTTTTTAGAGGGTGATGCTGTTTTGCACCTGGAGATGCATTCTGTGATTTGGAGATAAAACTAAATTTAACTGGTCTCTAGGGGTCATTAGGTTTTAACCTTCTTCACTGGAGATTCTCATGGAAACTGAGATAGTGTACCATATGGCCAGTTAGCAGAGAGATTGTAATTTTCCTGAATGCTGAATGCCCTTGAGTAATGCAGCTGGGAAAACTAGTAAGCTTTCACATTCAATTCAACTAAATGAATACGCTTTCAAAGAGTGTATTTTGTTTGATGAGATGTGGCTAGTGCATGAGATTCATAATCTCCTGGAAATACACATGATTCTATTAGGGGAGTTAGTGATCACAGACTAATTTGTATTAAAGCTATGATTTTCCATGTTGTAGGATCTCTAAATACAAAGGTTAATTATAACTTGAGGAATTTGGGGAGACCTATAAATGAGTTGGCTTAAAGGATGAGTGCTGGAGCTTGAGAGAAAGACAAGCCTCATGGAATCCCAACACTAGATGAGAACTAGAGTCTGATGAGTAGAAGCCCATTTTCATGGAATGTGGAGCAATTTGGGGGAACACCGGGGATAAATATTGTAAATACACTACTAAAGAGCTGGATTGAAGAGTTGGGCATTTATTTGATGGGCTAACATTCCTCTGTGTTTTTCCCCTACATCTACATATCTAGCAAATGATATTTAGATACATGATGCAGTCCTGTATGCCAAGTTAATGTTTAAATTTATATTATAATATGATAGAGTATTATACTGTTTAACCTTGTCTCAAATGTCAGGGATGTCTTTAGGTAATATGGATGTGAGTGGCTCAGGATGAGCACAGCCACTTAAATTTACTTAAGTAGCGTATTATTCCTTCTTGCATGTGGCCCTCACAAGTGCTTCTTGACCACGGAAAGGAGACAAAGAAAATGAGAGCTTATTTGAGAATTCATCTTAGAGGTCTTGTACCTAAAAGACCTTGGAAACCAATGGGAATCCACCCCATTGAATTTTCTAACACCAAGTAAGGCAGAGAAATTGTTTTCTGGTGTGTTGGAGCAGTCTCCTACTGTAGAGAGTCCCTTCTTGTTCTTTCTTTAATCCCTGCTTCAAAGTACAATATTGTCATGACTGTAATTACATAATCAGGTGAGAAAATAATTCTTGAAGGCCAAATAATAACCTCTTTTTTAAGGTGTCAGAACCCATTCCATCAAAACAAGTCTGATGTTGACAATGAATGTAATATATTATGTGTGTTCACCATTATTCTACGATACTCTTTTCACATAGAGCTTTGTTGTGGTTTCTGCACATCACTAACTCTAAACTACATTTCTTCTTAGTTGCTTTCCACAGATAAATCAATAAACAAATATTTTTTCCAACACCCTCAATTATACTACAGAAACATGCTCTGAGCTGCTAGTTGGATGCATTTTTTTTCAATATCTTCCTGGATATTAAGCATCCAACTTGTACCTCGTTATAATAATGACAACAACATACCAGACAATGCCTTAGACTGGCATTATTGAATAAATCTAAAATACAAGCTACAGATGCAGTTCTAAATTTTCTACTACTCATATTTTAAATAGTAAAAAGAAACAGGTGAGATTAATTTCAATAATATATTTTATTTAACCAAATTATCTAAAATATCATTTTAGTATGTGTTCCATTTGAAAAATACTAATGAGATATTTTATATTTTTCCATACTGAATCTACAAAATTCTGGGTGTATTTTATACTTCCCACACATCTTGATTCATATGCTAAATTTTCATCAGAAATACTTGATCAGTATTTACATTTCATCAAATTTACAGTAGAAAAAGAAGATTCAGATACCCAAGTTATTCCAAACATATGTAAAAGTTTGCCAATAAAAGAATTGGGTATCATTTTTTAAATTGAATTTCAAATTGGTTAAAATAAAATACAGTTAAAATTCATTTCCTTTGTCCCACTGGCCACATTTCAAGTGCTCAGTAGTCATATGTGGATAGTGGCCATGGTACTGGATTACATAACCCTAAAGGATTTTTATACTTTTTCTTATTTATCAATGGACATATCTCTTTGTGGGAGGTATCATTCCCCCTTGTGCCCATAAGAGTACAGAGATGCAGAGAATTTAGTAACTTGGCTGATATCGCACAGTAAAATGATGGCACTCTGTTCAAACCATTCCATGTTTGGATAGTCACATAGACCAAAAGCCCAGGCTCTTCCCACTATGCATTTTTTCACATTTATGGTTTTTTTTTATTGAAGTGTAATTTATGTATAGTAAATTTTACTGTTTGTACACAGTTCTATGTGTTTTGACAGGGATATACAGTTGTGTAACATCATTATCAATATAGAGAACAGTTCTGTCACCCCAAAATATTTCCTCTGATGACCTTTTTGTAGTCAACCATCTTCCCTCCCTAACTCACTGATTTATTTCTCTCTTTTGTTTTGTCTTTTCTAGATTTTCATGTGGCTAGAATTATACAGTAGATAGATAGTCTTTTGAATTTGGCTTCTTTTACTTTGAATAATGCGTTTGAGAGGCACCTGGTCATTCAGTTGGTTAAGCATCCAACTCTTGATTTCAGCTCAGTTCATGATCAAACGATTCAGGAGTTATAGCCCCATGTTGCACTTTATGCTGACACTGCAGAGCCTGCTTGAGATTCTCTCTCTCCCTCTCTCTCTGTTCCTCCCCAACTTGTGTGGTGTCTCTCTGCCTCTGTCTCTGTCTCTCTCTTGTTCACTCTCTGAATAAATAAATAAACTTAAAAAAAATTTTTTAAATGAAAATGCATTTGAGATTCACCTATGTTGTTGAATATCAGTAGATATTCCTTTTTGTTGCTGAATAGTATTCCATTTGTGGCTATACCCTAGTTTATCCTTTCATTCAGCAGTTGAAGGACATTTAAGTTGTTTCTAGTTCTGTGAGAGAGTGAATAAAACTTCTATATTCACCAGAACATAAGTTTTTAATTTGTCATGGCTAACCACCCAGGAGTAGGATTGTGGAGTTGAATGTGATTGTATATGTTTCTGAAAAGCCACCAAGCAGTTTCTAAAGTGGCATCCCTACCAGAGATGTATGAGAGTTTTGGTTGCTTCACATCTTCACCAACACTTGGCATTATCAGTTGAGTGTGTGTGTGTGTGTGTGTGTGTGTGTGTGTGTGTGTGTGTGTGAGGCCACTGTGATAGGGGCCTAGTGGTACCTTATTGTAGGCTTAATTTAAATTTCCTAATGATAACTATGTTGACCTCACTAAGATGGATAAATGAGACTCTTTGAGTCATCCATAGTATCTTGCTTTCTTTGCCCATCTTTTTGATGTTCCCTTGCTTTCCCTGTCCCTTGTGTCTGTGCCCCACCCTTGCTTTATCATGACCTTAAGTGACCCATTTGTGGCCAGATGGACAGCTGCTGTTAGACTCCACAGGGCCATCTTTCCGAAACTCACCTTCACCCACCCCTCACCACAGGTCCCACTGTAGGGACAGCCCATGGCACACCATGGTAATTGCTTTTCTCAGCAGAGCCCTGGTTTCCTTGTCCTTAGGGCCCAGGGAGGTGAGCAACAGATGACCATGCCACCTGGACTTAGCACTCTGCCAAGAGGCCACTTTCAGTTTCCCTTCATACCTCAAATTGATTCCCAGAAGGAAGTGGGCCAGGCAGGCCCGCACTTACCCCACCCTCTTCTGTGGGTGCCATCACAAGCTGGTGCCCTTCTCTTTGAACTCTGGGGCCAGCAGCTGTGGCCATGCTTCTGATTTGAAATAACAATGGGAGGTCACATGGTTAGAGTGTATCAGATGCCAAGTACCTCCTTAGATGGAAAAGTTTAAATGTGTGTCTCATTCTTTAATCCCTTTATATTGTATGTAGTAAGGGAAGGTAGTGTTTCATGATACTTTTGTGTCAGAGACATATATGTGCTTATATTGTATATGTGAGCATGTACATGTGGGTATGAGAACTAGGCTGTAGCTTAAACGCATTTCATTCTTGGGTCACAGTCAGAAATGTTGAAAGCTGTTGGCCTAGGGCAGGCATAAGCAAAAGGCCCTCCAAACTTACATTTATACACGATATGAAGCCAAGAAGCCATTCAGTAATAATGTAAGGGTTTTAAACAATCCAAATGCAAGTGCAAAGTGATCTGGTTCTTTCAGGCTGGTGGGAGATTGCTGTGATTCATATGTGACTGCAGGAGAAACGCCTTCAGAGCTTCAGATGGGTTCTCTGGAAATCTCTCCTTTCTGGATCTTTTCAGACTCCATTCTCCTGATTTTTCTCTCAGAATATGTAGAGATTGCAAAAAATTCTCATCTGAATGGTGGAGTGCTCAATGGGAAAATATGGTAGTGACCATTCCATTTGCCAAAGACACTCATCCAGAAGAACACAAGCAGTAGCTGAATAGCTAGTAATTCCTGCTGAAGGGCGCCTAGCTAGGAGGCAGCAGACAGGGATGACAGGAGCCCCACCTGAGCTGTCTAAGTTGGACCCCTGTATATTTTCTCCCAGGAAGTAGACAGCAAGTCCCTAGGTATGTGTTGTCATCTGTCATTGGTTGAGAGCGAGGTGGGCGGGTCGCCCCGGAGCCCGAGGAAGAAGGCGGTGGCGGTGGTGGTGACTGAGCGCAGCCCGATGACAGGATGTTGGTGTTGGTGTTAGGAGACCTGCACATCCCACACCGGTGCAACAGTTTGCCGGCTAAATTAAAAAAACTGCTGGTGCCAGGAAAGATTCAGCACATTCTCTGTACTGGAAACCTTTGCACCAAAGAGAGTTATGACTATCTCAAGACTCTGGCCGGTGACGTTCACATTGTAAGAGGAGACTTCGATGAGAATCTGAATTATCCAGAACAGAAGGTTGTGACTGTTGGGCAGTTCAAAATTGGTTTGATCCATGGGCATCAAGTGATTCCTTGGGGAGACATGGCCAGCTTAGCCCTGTTGCAGAGGCAGTTTGATGTGGACATTCTTATCTCGGGACACACACACAAATTTGAAGCATTTGAGCATGAAAATAAATTTTACATTAACCCAGGTTCTGCCACTGGAGCATATAATGCCTTGGAAACAAACATTATTCCTTCATTTGTGTTGATGGATATCCAAGCCTCTACAGTTGCCACTTATGTGTATCAGCTAATTGGAGATGATGTGAAAGTAGAGCAAATTGAATACAAAAAATCTTGAAAGCCAGGCCTATCTTGCTGGGTTTTTTTTCATTCCCTGTTCAAATCAAGTAATTAAACATTTATGAGCCACAGAATTATATCACTTTTATAATATTTTGCAGTAAAATATAATATCATCTGTTAATACAGTGTTTTGAGCTTCTTGTAAACTATAAGAATATATTCCATTTCCATATATGATTTATATGAAAAATGTCCACCACCCAGTAAATGGTCACGTGTTAAGAAAAATTTATCCTTGTAAATATCTTCAAAGTTGATATTTGGAACTTTATTACAA